>NC_068368.1:31947527-32113454 GCF_020536995.1 Dreissena polymorpha | reverse complement strand
AAGGTTTAAAAGGAGATGCTTTTACCAAACGGAATATGGCAGAATAACAGCTCTTAAAATCAGGAAATCAGTCAAAGAAGCCCTGCTTAGTTCATGACCCTTGATGCACTGCTAAGTTGAGATGGTTCAAACAATCTTTTCAATATTATCATGTAAGAGAAGCGTTATTATGCGTAATATCAATGCAGAAATAAAGAACAATGAGAGCAATTACATCTTTATAAATACTGAATAACAAAGTTGTTAGGGTTTTATACAAGCACACACTTATACTTCTTCCAGCAGAAGGAGGGCAACTTCTGCATTAATCTAAAGTGACAATATTACATGATCAAATCTAGGGCAAATGCCGAACGAATAAAATAATAAACGATAAAACACAGTTATGGTTCTTCCATCTTGATCAGGTCTTCCAGCACTTTTCCAGAAATGATGCATATAAACAATAATTTTCATATTGGCAGAAGATAGCTTTAAACACTGGCCACACCATAAATACAAGCTGAATACAAAGTTATGGTATAAATGAATTCTGCTCTTCATCTCGGTGGGACTGAAAACAAACCTTGTTGACAAAGTTCATCAATCGTGTTGCAATCATATAATTAAAAATTGTACATTGCATAGTACAAAAATAAATTGTACTGACATGACAACACAAACATGTGTATTATATAAAACATGTATATCACTAAAAAACAATTTAATACACATTGAATGCACTGTCCAGTTATTATTCTGCTGCTTTTGTGTACAATTACCAGCACTGTATTACAGTTTTTCACTAACATAATTAATGTCCCTACAACACTGTCTTTATGTTCAAAGGCAAACTCAGGCATAAATGTATGCGTATCACTCGCCATGAAAAAATGGAGTTGCACATACATGTATACACTTAATAGTGATTTATTAGTGATTACATATTTTAAGTTTATATCTAACGAATGAGAAATGTGAAAATAGTTTTTATTTAGACAAAATGTCAGACCAGTTGAGGCATAAACAAATGTCATGTTGTGCGTATTATAACAAAAAACTGATTTTTTTTACATCCTTATTTATTTTGAGCCTGATTAAATAATAAGCTGCTTATATGCAACAATGATGCAAGCTTTTAGAAAGATGGAAAGAAAAATATGGATTCAAGTTAAAGTTTGGTTCAAGACTTAGTCAATTTTAAAAGAAATTGATGTTTTACTGGCTGCTAAAAATGTACTTATACAGACTTCATGCTCAAAAGCAAAGCACAAATGGCTATATGCATCAGCCTAGAACCAGAACAGCCTGCCAGTAACTCGCAGTCTGATCAGGTTTTAAACTGTTTGATGCTCATCTGTATTTTAGGATTGGAAATGTAGCCCTTAAAACTAAAAATCAAAGGTCTTTAATTAAATTAGATTTCTGAGCAAAACGAGGGTAACAAAGTGCATACCTGAGTTATAAACAATAAAAGAGTCTTACCAATCAGTTTTAAAGTGCTCTTTGAAGACAGGTATAGACCTGCAGGATTCTGGCGAGGTTGCCCGCATGTCGTCTCTGAAGGCATCGTTGGCATCTACAAACTGTAGAATGTCATCCACATCTGACATGATGCTGGTCATAGTGTCCTGCACATGGTTGTAGGGAATGTTCAGTGCGTCGTACAGGTCTTGTAAAACGGTATCTGAACCAACCATGAGATCTTTTTCGGTTGCCGTGGGAACGAATGAATTCCTCAAGAATCTGGAGTATCAGAGTGACCTGTGATGTTCATTGAGTCTGTGGCCCATTTATCAACCATTGACTTGTTTTTTACCGTATAACCAGGTTAACAGTCTGTTTTCTGATTTGTGAATAGTTCTTCTTGTTAGGGAAATTCTCCTTCAAAGAATTGGTTGGTTTCATTGTTTGTGCTTGTTTCTTCTCTGGGGTTTTTTATTATCAACATGGTGGAAATCTGACATATTTGAAAAGCTTTTTCTCTTTGTTAGGATGGAAGACATTGCGCTTCGCATATTAACACCATTTTGACTAGAATTATTTTCCGAATTTGCTGATGTATTATGCATGTTTATACTACTTGCCAATTGTTCATGTGATTGACTTAATACTGGACACAAGAGGGAACTGTCCACATTGGATTTCAAGTTTAAACCTTCAAATTTCGTTCTTGCAGTTCCAGCTGTGCGTGTCAACAAGTATTGTTTCACTTGACTCAATGAAGAGGCCTCATTCAGCTTTACGTTTTCTTGGTTTGCAACCTTTTGCTTTTCTAGTGTATAGAATTGCATTTCGATCAATTGTCGTTTTCTTCTTGTTTAGGCCCGGAAAATGGCGGCAATTTAAATCGACTCGACTGACTAGAAGCACTTCCAGATTTAGGAGTGGAATTATTATAAGAGCGTCTGATGCTTTCAGATGGGACTTGAACTGTAAGAGGTTTTGATATTTTAGTAATCCACTTGTGATTCTGGTTGCATAAGGTCTATTTCATTTCTTTGGGGTGGTAAGAGCCTTCCCGGGCTGTTGTGACACTAGATTGAATTTCAATACATTTTTCAGGCAATGGACCAGATGGAACTGTTTCTGCAAGGTTTTTTTAATTGGTTTACAGATACTGTTGATGGGTTAATAGATGACACAATCCCATTCAATTTCGTACAGGGGACAACCACCACAGATGGCAAGTCAAAGCCTGGCTCCAGACTCATAGAATTAGCTGAATCACAAACCATCTTGATGTGCTTTTTCCGAATTCAACTTTAGTCTCAGAATCCACTCTTGTCTCAAGTCTAGATACATGTATATTCCAACATAAGCCCTGCTCTTTCAATACTGAAGATTTAGATGTTTCAATGTTTAGACCAGAGTTTTGATTGATGGACATCAAAGACATTTTGGACCTACAGGGTATGGGACGTTGTACAGAACTGGTCACGGGTGTCAAGTCAACAAATTTAGGCAGATGAACTGACTCGCTGGACTCGGGTACTTGCCACTGAACAAGGGCCTGAGATCACGGCGGTCTGGTTTCCTCCTCTTAGTGATCCTGATGGTTCATTGCACATTGAACTTAACCCACTGTCTGAGTCCATAAGTCTTGTTATGATTAACGTCCACAAACTGTTTTACAAGAGAAACTCTACCCCCTGAGGTTTGCTCTGGGTCACTACTTTTATACGCATCACTGCTTTGAGAACCCTGTTGCTAAGTTCCGCGTTCCCCCGAACTTAAATGGCTCATACAATGTCATTTTAGTGCCCTTTCTTTGAGAAAAAGTTAGCCCTCGTCAGGATTTCTATCATCGACACCACAGTTGTCTGTTTCAGAAGATTTTTAACATCGTCATGGAAAACTTATACTGTTGTCATGGTCAGGCACCATGGTAAGCTGGCGACAGGTTCGAGTCTTTGGGATGACCTTTTCCCACATAACGATGTGCACCTGTGACGATTGGGACAGACGGCTGGGAGTGGTTGAAGGCGCACACTGAGGCCGTCAAGGTCATCACACTTCATCCACATGTTGTCTGGAACAACAGTAATCTTGCAGATAGTCATAATAAACAAGGGCTGTCTCCATGAGAAGACATATGCCGCCGAAAAATGCTTTTTTGAAACCTAAACGCAGATTTCGAAACCTTAACATGGACCCTAAGCTCAAGGTCAAGAGGGTAAAATTTTGTTGTGCATATGGAAAGGCCATGTCCATTTACACATGCATACCAAATATGAAGGTTACATCTGAAGGCACATAGAAGTTACGCGCATTTTTCGAAACCCAAAACGCAAAAGTGTTAAGGACAGACAGACGGGGCAGAGTGCGACTGCTATATGCCACCCTACTGCAAAAAAAAACATTTCAAGATAATCAAATCATACACTGTCAATCCTTTTACATAAATGTACTTAAATGGCACAGGTACAAGTGTATTTCAAATCATAGAGATAATTCTCCAGAAATGAATGACCGTAAAATATTTCAGGGTATTAATAACAATTTCAGTCAAGGTTTCCTGCAACTCATTGGGACTTAAACTGCACTTTATTATGCATATTTACCCACTGTTATATAAGCATTTACTCAAATCACTGCATTATTAAGTCCAAAACATGTTAAAAAACAATTGCAGAAAAATTACATAAGCTTTCGTGAAAAAAAATCAAGAAAAAATTACGAAATGAAAACCCCTTCTCACCATCAGGATTCCTCAGCCAAGCCACACAAAATGGTTTGGTACGTCTGTCCCCTCTTGATATTGCACCAAGGCCCGTCACTGCGTACGTATTTCCATGGTGATTCAGTTGAAGATCGGGACAGGGGCATGCTGGGTAATCCAGACGTAAAGTGCATCAGCCAGTTGCATCAGGAATGCTAAAATAGACAATGAATGATATATCGAACCATTGAAATTAGTATGTCAAGTGAACATGTAAATAGCTCCCAGTGTTAAAGCAGCTCAATATGCCATTTATGAACTATTTTCTTATCTTGATATCTCTTATAACAGTCATACAGATAGGAGGTTGAAGATAATACTACATTACCTACATGTACATACAAGCAAATCACTTGATTCTTTAATGCCATCTTAATCTTAAAGTGACATACGATATTCTGATAACTGCAAAATCACTACTGGCAGTGACTTATTGATTTACTTATTGTACTGGCAGTGTTTTTTTTCCCCCACCATTTTGGGACTAAGGTCAGGTCCCTTTGAATTGGGAAAAATAGCAGTATTTTGACTTATAAATTTGGAAATAAGTGTTTGTTGTTTTTAGGCCTACATATGCTTTAAAATTTGAAAATACAAGAGATAACAATATTATTGAAAATAGAAGTGATAACAATATTATTGAAAATACAAGTGATAACAATATTATTGAAAATACAAGTGATAACAATATTATTGAAAATACAAGTGATAACAATATTATTGAAAATACAAGTGGTAACAATATTATTGAAAATACAAGTGGTAACAATATTATTGAAAATACAAGTGATAACAATATTATTTTTACCAAGGTTCAACTTATAGAGCTTAATAGGAGATGAACAGAACACAATCTTGAGACTTATTTATGGAAACCTTTTATTTATTGGAAACCTTCAATTTGGAAATTGTATATTTAATTTGGGGAAAATATATTATTTTTCCACTGCGAAATGGCTTTGCTGAGCGGCTCCCAAATTTATCTTAAATACCACTGACTGGCTATACAATTTTTTTCTATACAAATAGAAAATGATTCTAATCATCAGGATTGTTTTCCACTAATAAAACAAAACTTCAATAGATTTTTTTCATCCATTAACAAGTGTTCGCTTTCAAGTGCTTACTCTTTATACACCATGGTCCGAACATCCTCTGAGTTTCCACACTCTGGGCACTTTTTCTTGTGGGAAGGCGAGGAAGGAAATGGAAAAGTTGTCCACAAGTTCTGGAAAGGTTGGCAGCAAGTTCTCGAAGCTGTGGCTCTCTGTGTACTCGCAGCAAGAACACTTTGTACTCAAAACTGAAACAAACATGGATGAATTATAGATGATAATGCTAAATGCTAAAATATAATTGTAATACATAGTTATACTGTTTAAGGCTAAAATAAAATTGAAATATATTTATACTGTTTCATTTGAATGAAGCATTCACTAAGGCAAAATACAATCTAGAGGCATAGTTTCTAGAGTTTGTGGCTGTCTTGTCAGTGTACACTATGCAGTGCTTTTTATATTTTGCTTCAGACCTATTCGAACTTAAAATGTTAAGCTAACGGGTACATAACTCTGATCTCAAAAAGTATATATTTTTTCTCAAATGACAGCCTAAAATTTCCATTGTTAAAGGTCAGAACCATCAATGAAAAATAAAACAATAAATTTCAGCATTATGTTCATTTTCCTTTACAATGTGTTAAACCTAAGTTAATATAATATTGACATAATAAACAAACAAGAGGGCCTGAAGGTCCAAAGTCGCTCACCTGAGATAAAAAGAAATTACCTGTTCTTTGCAGCCCAAGATATCAATGAAACACAATAATGTTCTAACCAAGTTTCATGAAGAATGAACAACAAATGGCCCCCTGGCGGCCATGTTTTTTTAACAGACCTGAACCATTTTTGAACTCTTTCAAGATATGTCCAAATTTCATGAAGATACTGTGTCTTCTAGACTGTTCACATGTTTTCACTTTATACATATAAAGAAAACTGCCCCACCATCTGGTGCCCATGTTTTTCCACTTATCAGGACCATTTTCAAACTTGTTCGAGACATACACATAGCTAATGTTTTGACAAAATTTCATGATGATTAGGCAAAAAATGTGACTTTAAGAGTGTTCACAAGCTTTTTCTCTATATAAATATAAGGAAAAAGACCCCCCCATGGCGGCCATTTTTTTTACCGATCCAAACCATTTTCAAACTCAACTGTCGTATCCAGGTGTGGTATTGCGGTCTCGTTTGCTTACGCAAGTGAAACCGGTTACAGGATGGTTACGGGTTATGTTACTTTGTGGGCACTTATGTAATGCCGAAATATTTATTCGAAAAACGCTTACCGGTATTACCGGTCAGGATGACACCACTGATTGGTTGTAATTCAATTAACTAAAGGTATTGCCGTTTACTTAAATATAATTTTATAAACATATTATTCAACATTAGGCTATTTTTACACTAAACAATTTAGAAATATGAAAATGTATCGATTTTATATTTCATTTCATTAATATTGTGTATCATTTATTACCGTTTTATTTTCAATTTTCTGACATCGTTTTAATACATAAAGCCTGAAAATGATAAATCTTGATAAATGAACTCTGCAAATAAGATAGGTAAATCTTGACTTTGAAGGTTATTTTGATTCTGATTTCTATCTCCAGAAAGTTTTAATTGAAATTATTTCTTTATTATTTTCATAGAGTATCGATTTGATATGTGTTAACATATCTTAAATATGATTATATAAAGTGAATTATTATGGAATCTTGTTTTGATATGAAGATCCCATTTAAATTACATATTTTTGTTAATTGTTAAAAACATGCATTTAATACTCCTTCTTTGAAATAAAATATATCAAACACTTCAACTAGCGTGTATTACTGACCACTGATATTAACATCTGGCATAGAGCACAGTGAGAAGGTAATTATGTACATAGGAATCATGATTCTGTCAGTCTGTGGTCATTATCAATTTGTTCAGGGCAACTCATGCTGGTTTTCTAACTGTATCAGACACTACCTGGCTAAGAAAAGTTAGAAAGCTGAATGGTTAAAAGTTACACACTGCAATGATCAATATCTGCAGGGAATTTCTCAAAGATGGCTTATCAGTAATAGTTCCCATTATAGATTAATTTGCTACAAACTGATAACAAATGTGACAAAACAATAAGTACAGATTTACACAAGAAATTACAACTTAGCCAAAAATGTCATTATACTAGAAAAATATGCATTTTGAAGTATTTAAGTGTTTTGAAACCAAGGGGTCTAACAAATTCTAGAGCAGAAGTAAAAATAGATTGGGAAACATGACTCAGCAGATTAAACAAGGGAGATAGATAATGCAAAATTGTGTACATGTTGTCTTTCTGTCAGCTATCTCTTAGTTGATAGGCTACCATAAGTAATAATGACTAAAACAGTTATGTTAATTATGAAAATTCTGTGAAAAATTAAATAATACAGTTAATGGTACATAATAATGACATAATAAAACCAAACTTTACTACACAGGAAACACATGTTCTGACCAAGTTCATGAAGATTGGGCAACTGAATTAAATAAATAAATTTAAAGAGGTTATGAATTAATGGTGTTATTTAATTTTAAGAATCTATAGATTATTGCAAGTTTAATATGCAAAATGGGAAGGATATTAACTTAACATTGTCTTTATTGTAAGAATACATTCAAGCAGCACTTTATAACATAACTAGAGTGTTAACAAGGTTTTACTATAGTCATATATGAAACAAGGGCTGTTTGTAAAACATGCATGCCCCCCATATGGGCTGTCCATTGTAGTGGCAGCCATTGTGTGAAGCCAACTTTGACTTGTAGGTTTGTCCTTGACCTCTGAGATAAAGTCGGTTGTTAATCGTGACACATCGTCTTATTATGCTTTAATATTGTTCCAAGTTATTGCAAAATCCATCTATGAATGGTCTAATTTATCTATTACCACTAAGAGCAACCTTGACCTTCAAGTCAGAGTGACTTGTGCTACACCAGAAAAGTCGTCTTAAAATGGCGGATATATGTGCAAAGTTCTTTCAAACTGCATGAGTATGTTTTAAAGCATTAGCTTATGTAGGCAATTTCACACAAAAAGGGGAACGCACTGATAACAGGGGTGTCAAATGGCAAAATCTAAAATCCTGAAAATAAGCCTAGCATGTGGGGGACCAGTTCCAAAAGAGGGTTAATAATTCATTTAATTATGTTAACAATACGGTATGTCAAAGTACAATAATTTGTGTTTAGGATGACATTTTGTGACAAAAATCTTAAAATACCAGGAAAAAAATCCTCTAATTCATATCAATATCAAAAGCAGTTATTGAGGGCCTTATTCATGAATTCATGAAAATCCTGAACATTAATACCCCTGGATCAGAACAATTAATAACAATAACACAGAAATTGAACACTCAGGTAAACATCGAGAGTATGAAAAGTTTTTAAAATAAAATTTTACATGATGAACAAGTTTTTGAACGCAGTTGATACAGATTCAAATTTCGCATAGATATTGTCAATATAAACATTCCGACTAAGTTTCATCTACATTTAGTGACTTAAATAAATGTTGCCTGTAGAGTAGTAGCACGTTTTTTCTTCGAATTCAACTGTGTGACGCCTTAACCTATATTCCAAACTCGGCCCACAAATTGTCTAACATTCATGGGAGACCCTTGTGTGCCTGCATAATTACAGGTCAGTTACTTATTTCCAAATACAACATGGAGGCATAATGCTGATACATTGAAGGTACACATTTTGATCTCACACAATAAACCGGAACACATGCTTGTAGTTTCAATCAAATCTGTATAGTAGAAACAATGATATGGAGATGTAGCACTTATATTAATCTTGACCATTGCCAGACGCCAATGCTACAATTAAGGTGAGTATTGTAACTCGGACTTTTCAAGCTGAAAACCCAACATACATAAAAACAAACACTAAATAGTTTTTTTGTTTCAATTTTATATTTTGGTTGCAACACATGATATACACATTATAACAAAGATTCTTATAACAACAACAGACCCTCAAGTTTGAATTCAGCAACATAAGAAAACAAGTCCTTATTGCATGTGTTAACAGATTCGTGTTTAAAAGACAATAGTATTAACAAGCAACCTTTCTACATTTGTTATGTGTTCTCCTACTTGGCAATCTGAAGATGAATATAAATTACCAATTGAACAAAATGTATATCCATACATTGGAATCATAAGCCATTTCAGTGATATGACTATTGAAAACTGTAGTATGAAAAATAAATGTGTATCCATTACCCACGGTGCCTATACCACGTGACTTTTTAAGATCTGTGTAGGGAGAATAAAGGGCGACCCACTTAAAATTGTTAATGATGTCTTTTTAAATATTTCGCCATTTTTTTAATGGGATAAAGTGGAGCGCCCGCTCATTCGTGAGAGTTTTCTATAGGTATCATGATCTTTTTAAACAAATAAGTATTTTTTTCTGTAAAGTGCAACCGCGCGTTTGTAATATGAAGTCCCCACACTGGTCCGACATTTTTCTTACCGTTCAAACGCACGGTTGCTCTTTACTAAAAATAATCTTATTGTTTAAAAAAATCATGATACCTATAGAAAACTCTTACGAATTAGTGGGCTCTCCACTTTATTCCATTAAAAATGGTAAAATATTTAAAAAGAGACCCTTAAAAATGTTAACTGGGTCGCGCGATATTCCCCCAACACAGATCCGAAAGTCACGTGGTATAGGCACCGTGTTACCACAGCACAGAGTTTATGTTTGTCTCATTCCAGACAGATTTGGTGGTATTACAACTGCCTTAAGCATTGGATAATCTTACATCATTTGTGAACATCAAAAATCATTCAAAATGAAATCACATAAATGTACATGTACGTCAAGTTAAGAAAAGAAGTTTTAGTCAAGCATAATGCCAAGAAACTGTTGCAGGTAAAAATACACCCCAAAAGTGTCAACAATTCAATTGTGAAGTTTTCTGTTTGAATTTAATGAATTATAATGCCATAAGTATTAGTCAAGAAACATATGAACATTAACATTTGCTAAGATACATGTAGTACCAACATCGGCTAGCCACAGACAGCCTTTCAAGTTGAACCAATTTAAACAATACCTGAAACGTACATGTAGTGCGTAATCAGGCATGGTTCAATCCCCATCCGAACAGACGGACGGACAACACAAACCTATGGTGACGATCACACATCATGAATGGACTGTTGACATGGCAAACACAGTAAATAATGCTTTCTTGGACGATCTTCTACGCTGATTTAATTGAATCAATGCTTGAACCAAAGTACAGTCATGCATTGGTTCAAACCCATCCGAACAGACAGACGGACTAGCGCTCGACCTATGGCGACGACCACACATCATGAACGGACTGTTTACATTGCAAACACAGTTAACAATGCTTTCTTGGACGATCTTCTATGCTGATTCAATTGAACCAATGCTTGAACCTTAGTACAGTCATGCATTGGTTCAAACCCATCTGAACAGACAGACGGACTAGCGCACGACCTATGGCGACGACCACACATCATGAACGGACTGTTGACATTGCAAACACAGTTAACAATGCTTTCTTGGACGATCTTCTACGCTGATTCAATTGAACCAATGCTTGAAACCGAAGTACAGTCATGCATTAGTTCAATCCACATTTCGACAGACAGACGGATGCATGACGACTCAACTTGTACTGACGGCCGGACGGCCGGATAGTTCCATATTGGTGCTCGCACAGTTTATTTGCAGTGATTTTCATGTTATCACCATCACCAGCATTATCATCATCAACAACACCATCATCATCTTTGTTATCTAGATAAAATACACAAGAGAACGTTATCATTTTACGTTATTTACGTGAACATATTTAACCATTTCGTCATGTCGTATTTAATTGATAATTAAAAGCATATATCCATGATTCACAATTAGATAACGCTCAGCCTTCACAGCGTCAAACAGCTGCATAAGGGAACCTACATCAATTATGTGACATCACGAAATACATCTACCAGAATACAACTGCATTTTTAAGTCTGACATTAGACCACAAGAAATAAGCTCTCATTCTCAACAGAATTGATTTGGCACAAGAAATACAGAAAGAAAACGGTTTGAGAACTTAAGAATAGATGTAAATCTCCATATTTGTAGTTACTTTACCAAACAACATTGCAGAAAGACATCTAAATTCAATTTTTCAAATTGTACACAAAATTTAAATCATAACATGCCAGTGTACATGTCAGTCAACCGGATATCGAAGGTAGAGTTGTCTGAACTTGTGTAATTTATAATGCACCAAAAGTGAGCATGAGAACTGGAGGCAAAATTATATAGCCACAGCTTGCAACAGCCAGCAAAACAGCTATTTGTAACTAGGCTAATAATATTGTACACGTGTATGCAGAATGAAAACATTGTGTCCGCTACGTAACTGAACACACTGTTTTGAGGTTGCAATGACAGACTAAGTACTGGCAAAGTAATTCAGCAAGAACATCAATCTTTCTTTCCATCTGCACCAAATTTAAGCTGAATTTCGACCGGGTATACGGACCATGCTGAAAACAAAGAAGAATTTAAACAATAATTGCTTTTCTTCATATAACAAGAGGGCCATGATGACCCTTGGTTGCTCACCTGAGTTCATAATATAAAGGCTTTTAACTAGAGTTGTACAAATGTACCTTTAATTATCATAGTATCCAGCAGTGACTACACTGAAATGTTTTTTAAACAAGTGTACGAATAAGTTTCAAGAAAATTTGCAATGACTTCAAGACTGTTTGGTCTTTTCTTCAATTTTATCACGTAGTTTTGATTTTTTTTTACCCCACATAGCCTAATTTTTAACTTGCCATAAATATTATTGGAACAATTTTCCTGACAAAGTTGTGCAATAAATATTCCCTCTAGAGTGTTCATAAGTTTTTAACAGTTTTTTTATATACCGTCTGCAAGCCCTATCAGCCGTGATATAAAAATGTTCAAACAAAATATTACATTTACCATATCATAAAAACAAAGTTTTACTTGCACGAAATGTGACCAATCAGTGATATTTTTACAAATTTTATCATCTGAAATCCTTGGCCTCAATAACTTTCAAATCTATGAGTCCCCAAATTGAAAGAATGAGTCCAAATAAAATTTAAACGATACTATTTTTTGAGCATTTTCAATGCATTTTTGGGACTCACATAATTCCAAACCCTTCTTCAACCATTTGAGGAAAATATCCACACCCACACATGTTTTTTAATGGTCCAGGAGCAGAACAATTGCCGAATGAAGCATTGATTTAATCAGAAAGACAAATATTTATGACAAAGACTCAGTTTGAATGCACTTCAATAATGTCTTAAAAGTTCTATTGACAAGATTGACATCTTGAGCGGTAAACATTTGTTTCTTTTCATGAGAATTTGACCTAGATTTTAACAATGCTGTGACGATGCATGACCCAGTTTCAAAGTTATAATTCATACAGCTTGGGTAAAACATGTTCATTGTAACCTAACGCTTGGTCATTAGCTATTTTGATGATTAAAAAGAATATTTTAAGGACCACAACTGACAAAAAGCAATCACAAAAGGTGAGCTTAAATCTGCCCCATTACAAATTATAAGTGGATAATTGACAATCAAAGATGCAACAATTGCTCAAACAAGGAAATATAATTTATACCGGTTTTACATGTTAATAAACAAGGAAACAATGTTAGTCAAAGGAGATGGACCTTAAACTGTTTTATTAAAGAAATAGTAAACTTGGGGCAATGGCCCTACTAAATATGCAGAACCTCAAGCAATTGCAGGTAAAAAACTGTTACGCAATAAGTACATTGTAAATGCTCAAACAGAAAGGACAATACAACAAAATGCTTCATCTTCGATCCTCGATTAATAATTAAATATTGATTCACAGGGCTTTCTTTACCCATTTTTTTTAATGACTTTTACCCGTGAAATTGGGAATCTTAGCATCAATTTACATTCAATTTAAAAGATTTATCAAGAATTGATTTATTGCAATAGAATAATAATTGATAAAACTTGCATAAAACAGAAAATCTTTAACAATAACATATCAGTAAATGGATATTAGAACTTCTAAATACTTCATGATGTCTGAAGGTTTAAAAGGAGATGCTTTTACCAAACGGAATATGGCAGAATAACAGCTATAAAATCAGGAAATCAGTCAAAGAAGCCCTGCTTAGTTCATGACCCTTGATGCACTGCTAAGTTGAGATGGTTCAACAATCTTTTCAATATTATCATGTAAGAGAAGCGTTTATTATGCAGTAATATCAATGCAGAAATAAAGAACAATGAGAGCAATTACATCTTTATAAATTACTGAATAACAAAGTTATGGTTTTTATACAAGCACTTATACTTCTTCCAGCAAAAAGCGAGGGCAACTTCTGCATTAATCTAAAGTGAACAATATTACATGATCAAATCTAGGGCAAATGCCGAATAAAATAATAAACGATAAAACACAGTTATGGTTCTTCCATCTTGATCAGGTCTTCCAGCACTTTTCCAGAAATGATGCATAAACAATAATTTTCATATTGCAGAAGATAGCTTTAAACACTGGCCACACCATAAATACAAGCTTGAATACAAAGTTATGGTATAAATGAATTCTGCTCTTCATCTCGGTGACTGAAAACAAACCTTTGTTGACAAAGTTTCATCAATCGTGTTGCAATCATATAATTAAATAATTGTACATTGCATAGTACAAAAATAAATTGTACTGACATGACAACACAAACATGTGTATTATATAAACATGTATATCACTAAAACAAATTTAATACACATTGAATGCACTGTCCAGTTATTATTCTGCTGCTTTTGTGTACAATTACCAGCACTGTATTACAGTTTTTCACTAACATAATTAATGTCCCTACAACACTGTCATTTATGTTCAAAGGCAAACTCAGGCATAAATGTATGCGTATCACTCGCCATGAAAAAATGGAGTTGCACATACATGTATACACTTAATAGTGATTTATTAGTGATTACATATTTTAAGTTTATATCTAATCGAATGAGAAATGTGAAAATAGTTTTTATTTAGACAAAATGTCAGACCAGTTGAGGCATAAACAAATGTCATGTTGCTGTATTATAACAAAAACTGATTTTTTTTACATCCTTAATTTATTTTGAGCCTGATTAAATAATAAGGCTTATATGCAACAATGATGCAAGCTTTTTAGAAAGATGGAAGAAAAATATGGATTCAAGTTAAAGTTTGGTTCAAGACTTAGTCAATTTAAAAAGAAATTGATGTTTTACTGGCTGCTAAAAATGTACTTATACAGACTTCATGCTCAAAAGCAAAGCACAAATGGCTATATGCATCAGCCTAGAACCAGAACAGCCTGCCAGTAACTCGCAGTCTGATCAGGTTTTAAACTGTTTGATGCTCATCTGTATTTTAGGATTGGAAATGTAGCCCTTAAAACTTAAAATCAAAGGTCTTTAATTAAATTAGATTTTCTGAGCAAAAACGAGGGTAACAAAGTGCATACCTGAGTTATAAACAATAAAAAGAGTCTTACCAATCAGTTTTAAAGTGCTCTTTGAAGACAGGTATAGACCTGCAGGATTCTGGCGAGGTTGCCCGCATGTCGTCTCTGAAGGCATCGTTGGCATCTACAAACTGTAGAATGTCATCCACATCTGACATGATGCTGGTCATAGTGTCCTGCACATGGTTGTAGGGAATGTTCAGTGCGTCGTACAGGTCTTGTAAAACGGTATCTGAACCAACCATGAGATCTTTTTCGGTTGCCGTGGGAACGAATGAATTCCTCAAGAATTCTGGAGTATCAGAGTGACCTGTGATGTTCATTGAGTCTGTGGCCCATTTATCAACCATTGACTTGTTTTTACCCGTATAACCAGGCTTAACAGTCTGTTTTCTGATTTGTGAATAGTTCTTCTTGTTAGGGAAATTCTCCTTCAAAGAATTGGTTTCATTGTTTGTGCTTGTTTCTTCTCTGGGTTTTTTATTATCAACATGGTGGAAATCTGACATATTTGAAAAGCTTTTTCTCTTTGTTAGGATGGAAGACATTGCGCTTCGCATATTAACACCATTTTGACTAGAATTATTTTCCGAATTTGCTGATGTATTATGCATGTTTATACTACTTGCCAATTGTTCATGTGATTGACTTAATACTGGACAACAAGAGGAACTGTCCACATTGGATTTCAAGTTTAAACCTTCAAATTTCGTTCTTGCAGTTCCAGCTGTGCGTGTCAACAAGTATTGTTTCACTTGACTCAATGAAGAGGCCTCATTCAGCTTTACGTTTTCTTGGTTTGCAACCTTTTGCTTTTCTAGTGTATAGAATGCATTTCGATCAATTGTCGTTTTCTTCTTGTTTAGGCCCGAAAATGGCGGCAATTTAAATCGACTCGACTGACTAGAAGCACTTCCAGATTTAGGAGTGGAATTATAAGAGCGTCTGATGCTTTCAGATGGGACTTGAACTGTAAGAGGTTTTGATATTTTAGTAATCACTTGTGATTCTGGTTGCATAAGGTCTATTTCATTTCTTTGGGGTAAAGAGCCTTCCCGGGCTGTTGTGACACTAGATTGAATTTCAATACATTTTTCAGGCAATGGACCAGATGGAACTGTTTCTGGCAAGGTTTTAATTGGTTTACAGAATACTGTTGATGGGTTAATAGATGACACAATCCCATTCAATTTCGTACAGGGGACAACCACCACAGATGGCAAGTCAAAGCCTGGCTCCAGACTCATAGAATTAGCTGAATCACAAACATCTTGATGTGCTTTTTCCGAATTCACTTTAGTCTCAGAATCCACTCTTGTCTCAAGTCTAGATACATGTATATTTCCAACATAAGCCTGCTCTTTCAATACTGAAGATTTAGATGTTTCAATGTTTAGACCAGAGTTTTGATTGATGGACATCAAAGACATTTTGGACCTACAGGGTATGGGACGTTGTACAGAACTGGTCACGGGTGTCAAGTCAACAAATTTAGGCAGATGAACTGACTCGCTGGACTCGGTACTTGCCACTGAACAAGGGCTGAGATCACGGCGGTCTGGTTTCCTCCTCTTAGTGATCCTGACTGGTTCATTGCACATTGAACTTAACCCACTGTCTGAGTCCATAAAGTCTTGCTTATGATTAACGTCCACAAACTGTTTTACAAGAGAAACTCTACCCCCTGAGGTTTGCTCTGGGTCACTACTTTTATACGCATCACTGCTTTGAGAACCCTGTGCTAAGTTCCGCGTTCCCCCGAACTTAAATGGCTCATACAATGTCATTTTAGTGCCCTTTCTTTGAGAAAAGTTAGCCTCGTCAGGATTTCTATCATCGACACCACAGTTGTCTGTTTTCAGAAGATTTTTAACATCGTCATGGAAACTTATACTGTTGTCATGGTCAGGCACCATGGTAAGCTGGCGACAGGTTCGAGTCTTTGGGATGACCTTTTCCCACATAACGATGTGCACCTGTGACGATGGGACAGACGGCTGGGAGTGGTTGAAGGCGCACACTGAGCCGTCAAGGTCATCACACTTCATCCACATGTTGTCTGGAACAACAGTAATCTTGCAGATAGTCATAATAAACAAGGGCTGTCTCCATGAGAAGACATATGCCGCCGAAAAATGCTTTTTTGAAACCTAAACGCAGATTTCGAAACCTTAACATGGACCCTAAGCTCAAGGTCAAGAGGGTAAAAATTTGTGTGCATATGGAAAGGCCATGTCCATTTACACATGCATACCAAATATGAAGGTTACATCTGAAGGCACATAGAAGTTACGCGCATTTTTCGAAACCCAAACGCAAAAGTGTTAAGGACAGACAGACGGGCAGAGTGCGACTGCTATATGCCACCCTACTGCAAAAAAAAACATTTCAAGATAATCAAATCATACACTGTCAATCCTTTTACATAAAATGTACTTAAATGGCACAGGTACAAGTGTATTTCAAATCATAGAGATAATTCTCCAGAAAATGAATGACGTAAATATTTCAGGGTATTAATAACAATTTCAGTCAAGGTTTCCTGCAACTCATTGGGACTTAAACTTGCACTTTATTATGCATATTTACCCACTGTTATATAAGCATTTACTCAAATCACTGCATTATTAAGTCCAAAACATGTTAAAAAACAATTGCAGAAAAATTACATTAAGCTTTCGTGAAAAAAATCAAGAAAAAATTTACGAAATGAAAAACCCCTTCTCACCATCAGGATTCCTCAGCCAAGCCACAAAATGGTTTGGTACGTCTGTCCCCTCTTGATATTGCACCAAGCCCGTCACTGCGTACGTATTTCCATGGTGATTCAGTTGAAGATCGGACAGGGGCATGCTGGGTAATCCAGACGTAAAGTGCATCAGCAGTGCATCAGGAATGCTAAAAATAGACAATGAATGATATATCGAACCATTGAAATTAGGTATGTCAAGTGAACATGTAAATAGCTCCCAGTGTTAAAGCAGCTCAATATGCCATTTTATGAACTATTTTCTTATCTTGATATCTCTTATAACAGTCATACAGAGAGGAGGTTGAAGATAATACTACATTACCTACATGTACATACAAGCAAATCACTTGATTCTTTAATGCCATCTTAAAGTGACATACGATATTCTGATAACTGCAAAATCACTACTGGCAGTGACTTATTGATTTACTTATTGTACTGGCAGTGTTTTTTCCCCCACCATTTTGGGACTAAGGTCAGGTCCCTTTGAATTGGGAAAAATAGCAGTATTTTGACTTAAATTTGGAAATAAGTGTTGTTGTTTTTAGGCCTACATATGCTTTAAAATTGAAAATACAAGAGATAACAATATTATTGAAAATAGAAGTGATAACAATATTATTGAAAATACAAGTGATAACAATATTATTGAAAATACAAGTGATAACAATATTATTGAAAATACAAGTGATAACAATATTATTGAAAATACAAGTGGTAACAATATTATTGAAAATACAAGTGGTAACAATATTATTGAAAATACAAGTGATAACAATATTATTTTTACCAAGGTTCAACTTATAGAGCTTAATAGGAGATGAACAGAACACAATCTTGAGACTTATTTATGGAAACCTTTTATTTATGGAAACCTTCAATTTGGAAATTGTATATTTAATTTGGGGAAAATATATTATTTTTCCACTGCGAAATGGCTTTGCTGAGCGGCTCCCAAATTTTATCTTAAATACCACTGACTGGCTATACAATTTTTTCTATACAAATAGAAAATGATTCTAATCATCAGGATTGTTTTCCACTAATAAAACAAAACTTCAATAGATTTTTTTCATCCATTAACAAGTGTTCGCTTCAAGTGCTTACTCTTTATACACCATGGTCCGAACATCCTCTGAGTTTCCACACTCTGGGCACTTTTTCTTATGGGAAGGCGAGGAAATGGAAAAGTTGTCCACAAGTTCTGGAAAGGTTGGCAGCAAGTTCTCGAAGCTGTGGCTCTCTGTGTACTCGCAGCAAGAACACTTGTACTCAAAACTGAAACAAACATGGATGAATTATAGATGATAATGCTAAATGCTAAAATATAATTGTAATACATAGTTATACTGTTTAAGGCTAAAATAAAATTGAAATATATTTATACTGTTTCATTTGAATGAAGCATTTCACTAAGGCAAAATACAATCTAGAGGCATAGTTTCTAGAGTTTGTGGCTGTCTTGTCAGTGTACACTATGCAGTGCTTTTTATATTTTGCTTCAGACCTATTCGAACTTAAAATGTTAAGCTAACGGGTACATAACTCTGATCTCAAAAAGTATATATTTTTCTCAAATGACAGCCTAAAATTTCCATTGTTAAAGGTCAGAACCATCAATGAAAAATAAAACAATAAATTTCAGCATTATGTTCATTTTCCTTTACAATGTGTTAAACCTAAGTTAATATAATATTGACATAATAAACAAACAAGAGGGCCTGAAAGGTCCAAAGTCGCTCACCTGAGATAAAAAGAAATTACCTGTTCTTTGCAGCCCAAGATATCAATGAAACACAATAATGTTCTAACCAAGTTTCATGAAGAATGAACAACAAATGGCCCCCTGGCGGCCATGTTTTTTTAACAGACCTGAACCATTTTTGAACTCTTTCAAGATATGTCCAAATTTCATGAAGATACTGTGTCTTCTAGACTGTTCACATGTTTTCACTTTATACATATAAAGAAAACTGCCCCACCATCTGGTGCCCATGTTTTTCCACTTATCAGGACCATTTTCAAACTTGTTCGAGACATACACATAGCTAATGTTTTGACAAAATTTCATGATGATTAGGCAAAAAATGTGACTTTAAGAGTGTTCACAAGCTTTTTCTCTATATAAATATAAGGAAAAAGACCCCCCATGGCGGCCATTTTTTTTACCGATCCAAACCATTTTCAAACTCAACTGTCGTATCCAGGTGTGGTATTGCGGTCTCGTTTGCTTACGCAAGTGAACCGGTTACAGGATGGTTACGGGTTATGTTACTTTGTGGGCACTTATGTAATGCCGAAATATTTATTCGAAAAACGCTTACCGGTATTACCGGTCAGGATGACACCACTGATTGGTTGTAATTCAATTAACTAAAGGTATTGCCGTTTACTTAAATATAATTTTATAAACATATTATTCAACATTAGGCTATTTTACACTAAACAATTTAGAAATATGAAAATGTATCGATTTTATATTTCATTTCATTAATATTGTGTATCATTTATTACCGTTTTATTTTCAATTTTCTGACATCGTTTTAATACATAAAGCCTGAAAATGATTAAATCTTGATAAATGAACTCTGCAAATAAGATAGGTAAATCTTGACTTTGAAGGTTATTTTGATTCTGATTTCTATCTCCAGAAAGTTTTAATTGAAATTATTTCTTTATTATTTTCATAGAGTATCGATTTGATATGTGTTAACATATCTTAAATATGATTATATAAAGTGAATTATTATGGAATCTTGTTTTGATATGAAGATCCCATTTAAATTACATATTTTTTGTTAATTGTTAAAAACATGCATTTAATACTCCTTCTTTGAAATAAAATATATCAAACACTTCAACTAGCGTGTATTACTGACCACTGATATTAACATCTGGCATAGAGCACAGTGAGAAGGTAATTATGTACATAGGAATCATGATTCTGTCAGTCTGTGGTCATTATCAATTTGTTCAGGGCAACTCATGCTGGTTTTCTAACTGTATCAGACACTACCTGGCTAAGAAAAGTTAGAAAGCTGAATGGTTAAAAGTTACACACTGCAATGATCAATATCTGCAGGGAATTTCTCAAAGATGGCTTATCAGTAATAGTTCCCATTATAGATTAATTTGCTACAAACTGATAACAAATGTGACAAAACAATAAGTACAGATTTACACAAGAAATTACAACTTAGCCAAAAATGTCATTATACTAGAAAAATATGCATTTTGAAGTATTTAAGTGTTTTGAAACCAAGGGGTCTAACAAATTCTAGAGCAGAAGTAAAAATAGATTGGGAAACATGACTCAGCAGATTAAACAAGGGAGATAGATAATGCAAAATTGTGTACATGTTGTCTTTCTGTCAGCTATCTCTTAGTTGATAGGCTACCATAAGTAATAATGACTAAAACAGTTATGTTAATTATGAAAATTCTGTGAAAAATTAAATAATACAGTTAATGGTACATAATAATGACATAATAAAACCAAACTTTACTACACAGGAAACACATGTTCTGACCAAGTTCATGAAGATTGGGCAACTGAATTAAATAAATAAATTTAAAGAGGTTATGAATTAATGGTGTTATTTAATTTTAAGAATCTATAGATTATTGCAAGTTTAATATGCAAAATGGGAAGGATATTAACTTAACATTGTCTTTATTGTAAGAATACATTCAAGCAGCACTTTATAACATAACTAGAGTGTTAACAAGGTTTTACTATAGTCATATATGAAACAAGGGCTGTTTGTAAAACATGCATGCCCCCCATATGGGCTGTCCATTGTAGTGGCAGCCATTGTGTGAATACGTTTTTTGTCACTGTGACCTTGACCTTTGACCTAGTGACCTGAAAATCAATAGGGGTCATCTGCGAGTCACGATCAATGTACCTTAGAAGTGTAATGATCCTAGGCAAAAGCGTTCTTGAGTTATCATCCGAAAATCATTTTACTATTTCGGGTCACTCTGACCTTGACCTTTGACCTTGTGACCTCAAAATCAATAGGGGTCATCTGCGAGTCATGATCAATCTACCTATGAAGTTTCATGATCCTAGGCATATGCGTTCTTGAGTTATCATCCGAAAACCATTTTAGGCCAAAAAAAATAATAGTCTTGGTTCAGGGAACATGGCCAGAAAAATGTAGGAGGGTAGGTAGGTTTTTTCTTTTTTTTTTTTTTTTTTTTTTACCAGTCGACTGATTTCAGGGTGAAAAAGGGTCAGTTAATGCACCCATGATTGTTTAAACACTGACCAAATGATTAACATTGCACATGTGGTATTTAGTCGTTGTATATTATTCAATATTCCTAGCTCTTTATGCACTTCTTCAGGGCTAGCGCTGGCCCAAAATTTCTTTGAGCCAACCATTTTTTGTTTGTCTGTCTGTGATAGTGTGACCTTCATATTCAAAAGTGAACACGCCATCTTTATCAGTCTCTGGTGTTTGGGGTGTGACCTTCATAATTTTTTTCATCATGAGACCTGACCTAGTCTCCGACAGGTGCTCAAGAGTCTGAATAGTGGCTGTCAAAAGGAGGGTAACCTCAGAATAGCACAAGTCTTCCTTCTGGTACATTTTTTGATAAAATGGCAATGGGTTTGAGCGCATCACACAGGAAGTGAGCAGTGTACATAAATTTGAATGTTGCTATTGGTTTGTACAGGCTAAGGGCCTCACAGTACATTGATTTTGATTCATTATCAAAGCGAAGCCAATTGTTGTCAAGTTTCCATGACTCTTGGAATGCTCTAGTGTTTTGTGTTTTAATTTTTTTGTTTTTTTGTTATGACTCTTTAAGGTTAAAGACGCCATGTTAGCGACTGTAGAGACAAAGTGGTTACTTCCATTTTTATAGTAGACTAGATGAATGACTCTTCCTATGTGTTAAAAATTCAAAACTTTAATTACAATTAAACCGCGCGTGTTTTTCACATTTTCATTTGATTAAAATACGCTGCTGTCAGTTAGCATAGTGTGCGAGTAAAACAAACAAATTAATTAATTATCATCTTTTCATTTCGATCGGAAATTGGCAGAAAGTTGTAACATCATCGACATAGAACTAATTATTTAATTATCACTTTTAAATTCAGATCAATAGACAGCTTGGAAATAATTAAATTATTGTCACGCTTCTTTTCATTTTTAATCTTTAATAATACGACATTTGCGACCGGCCGCTATTTTGTTTGCAGACGACAATATTAACTGTGTATTCAAAGTGCACAGTATCTGCGCATGAATGACCGAATATTACTCCATAGCTCCACCCATTTTTACATTTCATTCAACAACGTCATTTGATGTGTAAGAGAGCTCAATGTTGATTGGCCAGCTAGCATGCGCACTTCAATAACAATAAGGTCAAGCGATGTCTCGTATACAGGTGCAGACCGGTTTTTGTTCACTGTTCAAATTGCGAACACTTTCATTGAAACAAAGAGAAAAATATAGAAACCCAATCCAGATTTAAATGGTGGCTGTTTCAATGAAATTTTACGAGATTTTAGCATTTTCGCCATCAGATTTTTTTCCATGGACCAAAAAAATCGTTAGGGTCGGGGGCAAAAAATAGGGTCGGTCGGGTTCCCTGAACCAAGACTATTTTTTTTTTTGGCCTTACTATTTCGGGTCACCGTGACCTTTGACCTTGTGACCTCAAAATCAATAAGGGTCATTTGCGAGTCATGATCAATCTACCCATGAAGTTTCATGATCCTAGGCGTATGCATTCTTGAGTTATCATCCGGAAACCATTTTATTATTTCGGGTCACCGTGACCTTGACCTTTGACCTAGTGACCTCAAAATCAATAGGGGTCATCTGCGAGTCATGATCAATCTACCCATGAAGTTTCATGATCCTAGCGTTCTTGAGTTATCATCCGGAAACCATTTTACTATTTCGGGTCACCGTGACCTTGACCTTTGACCTTGTGACCTCAAAATCAATAGGGGTCATCTGCGAGTCATTATCAATCTACCCATGAAGTTTCATGATCCTAGGCATATGAATTCTTGAGTTATCATCCGGAAACCATTTTACTATTTCGGGTCACTGTGACCTTGACCTTTGACCTAGTGACCTCGAAATCAATAGGGGTCATCTGCGAGTCATGATCAATCTACCCATGAAGTTTCATGATCCTAGGTGTATGCGTTCTTGAGTTATCATCCGGAAACCATTTTACTATTTCGGGTCACCGTGACCTTGACCTTTGACCTAGTGACCTCAAAATCAATAGGGGTCATCTGCGAGTCATGATCAATGTACCTATGAAGTTTCATGATCCTAGCCCCAAGCGTTCTTGAGTTATCATCCGGAAACCACCTGGTGGTCGGACCGACCGACCGACCTACCGACCGACATGAGCAAAGCAATATACCCCCTCTTCTTCGAAGGGGGGCATAAAAATGCCCCGCCACCTAGAAGCCATGTTTTTCAACCAACCGGCATCATTTTCAAATTTGTCCAAGATATCATTGGGATGAATGTTCTGACCAAGTTTCATGAACATCGGACAATAAATGTTGCCTATAGAGTGTTAACAGTTTTAATATAACCATTATAGCCATATAAGGAAAAATGCCCCGCCCCTTGGCAGCCATGTTTTTCAAGCAACGGCTACTATTTTTTAACTCATCCAAGATATCATTGGGACAAATCATCTGAGCAAGTTTCATGAAGATTGGACAATAAATGTGGCCTCTAGAGTGTTAACAAGGTTTTACTAAAGCCATATAAGGAAAAACGCCCCGCCCCCTGACGGCCATGTTTTTCAACCCACCGGCATCATTTTCAAACTCAAGATATTATTGGGATTAAACTTCTGACCAAATTTCATGAAGATTGGGCAATAAATGTGGTCTCTAGAGTGTTAACAAGATTTTACTATAGCCATATATGGAAAAATACCCCGCCCCTTGGCAGCCATGTTTTTCAAGCAAACTTAACCATTTTCGAACTCATCCAAGATATCATTGAGACCAATCTTCTGACCGAATTTCATGAAGAATGAACAATAAATGTGGCCTCTAGAGAGTAAACAAGGCAAATGTTGACGTCGCACAACAGACGACAGACAACTGACGACGGACAAAAGGTGATCACAAAAGCTCACCATAAGCACGTTGTGCTCAGGTGAGCTAAAAACAAACGACCCAAAAATTTCCAAAGTTGGGTCATAATGACCACATTTTCCCAATTCAAAGGGCTCTGGCCCCATGCCCAAAATGGTGAAAAGAACTGCTTTTTACAAAGTTTAAACAAGATTGGCCATTGCAGACTTCAGTTATTGATCAGAAACAATCTGTATGACAAAGTCAATGCCCTACCGCCTGCCCTCCATATCTAAATTTAACTAGAAATGGCGCGGCAGAGGCCAACTTGTATCCCCGAGCCACATGTTTGACCCAGGGGGCGCCCCAGGGTTGATTATGGGGCCATGCATAGTTGAGATTGACCGTATTGTCATAAGAGATGTTCAGTATCAATATGAAGTAAATAGGTGTAGAAATGAAGAATTTATAGTAAAAGGCAATTTTGGGTGGGTGTGGTCTATGTTGGCGATTGCGCCCCAGGGTTTGTCATGGGGCCATGCATAGTTGAGATTGACCGCATTGTCATAAGAGATGTTCAGTATCAATTTGAAGTAAATCGGTGTAGAAATGTAGAAGTTGTAGTAAAAGGCAATTTTGGGTGGGCGTGGTTTATGTTGGCAGGACGCCCCATGGTTGGTAATGGGGTCATGCATAGTTGAGATTGACCGTATTGTCATAAGAGATGTTCAGTATCAATTTGAAGTAAATCGGTGTAGAAATTAAGAAGTTATAGTAAAAAGCAATTTTGAGAGGGCGTGGTCTATGTGGGCGGGGCGCCACAGGGTTGGTCATGGTAATGCACAGTTGAGATTGACCGTTTTGTCATAAGAGATGTTCAGTATCAATTTGAAGAAAATCGGTGTAGAAATGAAGAAGTTAACGCAAAATAACCAAAAAAAATGAGTGAAAATCTCTGACCTGGCCCCACCCCAACCCTCTAAACTTTTGACCCAGGGGTCAGATTAAAATTCAAAATAGTGCAGGGTCGCACATATGCTCATAGCTACCATGTGTGTAAGTTTCAAGGTTCTAGTGCTTATAGTGTAGGAGGAGATAGTGGCCAGGACGGAGGGACGGACAGACGGACGGCGGAGATAACCACAATATCCCCACGCTTTTCAAAAAGCGTGGGGCTAATTACCATGGTTTTGAACTCTGCTATTGGAAATCTGCTGGATAATATTTTTTAAATGTCACTTTTAACGTTCATGTTATCATTGTTTTTTCAGCAAAAATGAATGATGCAGTATTCATCACAAAAACACAAGCATTATAGACCCAAAGTCCCCAACATACCTGTATTTCATTTTGAACACATCAGACAATTCTGGACTCTGTCGTAGAAACAGGGGGAATGCAAACACAGGGCTCTCATGTTGTCCACGACTACATCTCAATTTGGTTTGAAGAAACTGCCACACTTCTTCTCTGACTCCATTCAAAATGTTTTCTATTTCAGAATTATCAAAAAGCACTTCTTTCTTCTTGAAAGCACTTTCATTTTCCTTCAAAAGAGACTTATTTTCATTGTCATTTATACCTCTTACTGTGTTTGCTAATTGCCTATAAGAATGATTCGCTAAGTCTTGGTTCCCATCACAGGAGGACTTACTCAGCAAACTCTGAGCTTGGTTGTGGGCTTTTAAAAGTTTATAAATCAAACAGTCAGTGTCAAATGTCACCTGCCGTTTCAATGTAACATTGTGAACACATAGGCACAGAACCACGTCCAACCAGCAAAGGTTATCTTTATTCCTCCACTGCACAAACTGTTTTGGGTAACAACTCAGTTTTGCAGTGGATTTCGTTAATTTAATTGGAAGATTTGTCTTAAACTGTTCTTGTACTTGGACATTAAATTTGCTCAACTCAAGATGTGTGGTTTCAGTTACAGATTCTGTGCAAAGTGCTTCTAACAAGTTTGAAGAGCAAGCATTTTCGGGACTACAAGAAAAGGGAAATACGTTTTGCACCAAATGGACCTTTCCGTCAGTGGAACCTCTATCTGAGCAACTATCAATATAATCACTATTAGAATTCATGGAGTCATCATTTAAACTCTCAGTTGAGCCATGTCTTTTTCTCCAATATTCTCTTTTGGCCTCTTCCTGATAGATGTCTACTTTAGCATGAAGAGTCTCTTGTGATGTTTGAACTACAGAAGGAACGGTGTGGTCTCCTATACTTTGGATTGTTTGGTAAGGGAGAGAATTTATATTGTTTGAAACTGACTGGATTGTGTCCCTTGAAATCAAAGACTTCTTGTAGGCAGATGATATTTTATCCACTTGTGGACTTCCTGTTTGGTTACCTGAAAAGTAAAATACAACTTAGAGTTGCTACAATTACAAGACTTAACTGTCAAAATTTCAATAATTAAAATTAAACCAGACAAGTGAGCCAAAATCCCTTGATGGCTAACCTGACATCCAAAGGAACTGAACTACTCTGAGACGCTTAAGTTAAGTTTAGGGAACAATTTTAGAACTCAGCAGAGATATTGTATGAACAAAATGAACTAGAGCTTTGTCACCGACGTGACGTATACCCCCACGCGCCGCGATAACACAGACTATTTTGCATGCTGTCTTCACAAAACAAGAGAATCAAATTTATGCCGATTTTTAAGAATTATAATGCCATTATCATTTATTGCCATTTTGACCTTTGAACTCTTGAATTCTTTTGCATGATATGCCGTCCAAAGTTATGGCCATTTATTTACTTTTGAACTCTTGAGTGTGACCTAGACCTTGGAGTCATCGACATAATTCTTTTGCATGACACATTGTCCAATGATTGTGAAAAATGTACAAGGTATTTTTAAAGTCTCACAATAAATGACATAGTTATGGCCCCGACAAGATCATTTATGGCCATTTTTTACCTTTGAACTCACCGTGCGACCTTGACGATGCAGATATCAACGTAATTCTTTTGCGCTACACACCGTCCAATAATGGGGAACAAATGTGCCAAATGATTTTAAAATCACACAATGAATGACATAGTTATGGCCCAGACAAGCTCATTTATGACCTTTGAACTCAAAGTGTGACCTTGACCTTGGAGATATCGACATAATTCTTTTGCGCGACACACCGTCCAATGATGGTGAACAAATATGCCAAATGATTTTAAAATATCACAATGAATAGCATAGTTATGGCCCGGACAAGCTCATTTATGGCCTTTTTTTTACCTTTGAACTCAAAGTGAGACCTCGACCTTGGAGATATCGACGTAATTCTTTTTCGCACGACACACCGTCCAATGATGGTGATTAAATGTGCCAAATGATTTTAAAATCTCACAATGAACGACATAGTTATTTTTTTCTGCATTATAGGTATTTCACCGCTAAAATAAAACTTTTTGCTCTTATTTGATTTGCTTCCTGTTTTCTGTTTCCCAGCCTTAAAGGGGCCTTTTCACATTTTGGTTAATTGACAAAATAAAAAAAATTGTTTCAGATTCGCAAATTTCATTTTAGTTAAGAGATTTGTGAGGAAACAGTAATACTGAACATTTACCATGCTCTAAAATATCTATGTATCTTTTGACAATTTAAAAACCTGAAAGTTATAAAACGTTGCAACGAGAAACGATTGAATAATTTGGAGAGTTCTGTTGTTGTCGTTATATTGTGTGATAATATGTGGATTGCTTATATAAAGTATAAAATACAGCACTCATTGTATGAGCATGGATGGCGGAGTGGTCTAAGCATTAGATTTTTACTCCAGGGGTCAATGGTTCGAGCCCAGTTGAGGGTTACTTTTTTTTCTTTAATATTATTCTTGTATTTTTTTTGCTGGAGCTTTTAAGATCCAATCAGGCAATGTTTACATCTATCAATACAAGAGATTGCAAAGCAATATTGTCCCCTACCGATGAAACTCCACCATTATCAGATTTAAACAAGAAACCGTCGGAGACAGGTGATGCTACCCAAAGATTTTTTTTGTCACAATATTTCACTACCGGGTATATATTCAGATAAAAGGAAACGTCTTGAGGGCACAGTAGTTGGGGGGACAATAATATTTTTATAGAAAATTTCAAAGGGCCATAACTCTATGAAAAATCATCCGACCAGAACCCGCTGATAATATGCACATCTCCTTTTGGTAGTGAAGCTTCCCATAAAGTTTCATTGAATTCCGGTCATTAGTTGCTGAGAAATAGACCGGACAAAAATTGTGCACGGACGGACACACGGACGGACGGACAGACGAAGGGGCGACTGTATGCTCCCCCCATAATTTTTAGGGGGAGCATAAAAATGAAAGGAAAATCAAACCAGATTTAAATTTATGGCTTTTGGAATCTGCTTTTATAAACATTTCAGTCATGAAAGTTAAACACTTGACCCATGTTTATAAACAAACCAGCAAGTAGAGCTGCAACGATTCACCAACAGCTCGATTCGATTTCGATTTCAGACACTCTGATACCGATTTTTTTTATTCGATTCATCTTCAAACCTAGTTTTATCATATATTCACTCTTATGCCTCAAAATTAAAATTTCTGTTCAAATGTGATTTCAATAAAACACATAAAAAAGAACAGCAAATTAGGACTCAATTTTAATATAAAAACTTCTGACTAGAAGATTGTGTTGATTACACAATCATATAAAAAACAAGAGGGCCATGATGGCCCTGAATCGCTCACCTGACTCATTAAGATCAGATGAAAACTATGACCTCTTTTGTCTACACAATGTTTTTCTATGATTTGACCTAGTGACCTAGTTCCTGACTCTAGATGACCCAAATACAATCCCAATCCAGATTTCATTAAGATAAACATTCTGACCACAGTTCATAAATATTGGATGAAAACTGTGACCTCTATTGTCGACACAAGGTTTTTCTATTTATTTGACCTAGATTTTTACCCCAGATGACCCAAATACAATCCCACCAAGATTTCATCAAGAATTCTGACCAAATTTCATAAAGGTTGGATGAAAACTGTGATCTCTAGTGTCTACACAAGGTTTTTCTTTTATTTGACCTAGTGACCTAGTTTTTGACCCCAGATGACCCAAATAAAATCCCAACCCAGATTACATCAAGATAAACATTCTGACCAAATTTCATAAAGATTGGATGAAAACTGTGACCTCTATTGTCTACAGAAGGTTGTTCTATTATTTGACCTAGTGACCTTGTTTTTGACCCCAGATGACCCAAATACAATCCCAAACCGGATTTCATCAAGATAAACATTTTGACCAAATTTCATCAAGATTGGATGCAAACTGTGACCTCTACTGTCTACACAAACAAATTGTTGCAGACGGACGCACGGACACACGCAGGCACGCACAACGGACGCCGGACATCACACGATCACATAAGCTCACCGTGTCACTTCATGACAGGTGACCTAAAAATATGTGTCGGAGATAAACATGAACAGTTGTGGTTAAAATCCCATAGAAACAAGAGCTGTTTGTAAAACATGCATGCCCCCCTATATGGGCTATAAGTTGTAGTAGCAGCCATTGTGTGAAAACGTTTTTTGTCACTGTGAATAGTGGTGGTGGTGGTGGTGTAGTAGTAGTAGTAGTAGTAGTAGTAGTAGTAGTAGTAGTAGTAGTAGTAGTAGTAGTAGTAGTAGTAGTAGTAGTACTAGTAGTAATAGTAGTTGTAGTAGTAGTAGTAGTAGTAGTAGTAGTAGTAGTAGTAGTAGTAGTAGTAGTAGTAGAAGTAGTAGTAGCAGTAGTAGTAGTAGTAGCAGTAGCAGAAGCAGAAGCAGTAGCAGCATTACAAGACCAATACTTAAGAATGATCAAATGGGAAAAGGTAACCTAGCACTGGCAGTAAATATGGGGCTCATTTACAGGTCAGATTTGGAATCTCTGCTGTAAAATGAGATTTTGAATGAATTAAAGGGAGGCAAATCTGTAATAAAAAGATAAAAAGAACATGCATACACCGTAGTTGTTTCCCTTGTTTGAACCATGCTAAATCCTTACAAGTTTGGAAAGAATTGGATGAAAAATTTGGACTTAATTGCATAAACACCATTTTCTCAACTCAAGGGGAGGTAATTCTTTACTTCATGGACCAATAATGCTCTTTTTTTGTAGGGTTCGTGTCCTCATTGATATAAAGACACTGTGCAAATTTGGAAAGAATCGGACAAAAAATGTGGAAGATTTCAAGTTCAACGAGCTCCTGCGGCCATGTTTTTTGAAGAATCAAATTTCTTTGAACATTTTTTTCAGGGGAGTCCCTAAAGGTCATCCCTGTGAAATTTTTTGAAAATCTGATGAGCGGTTTCTGACAAGAAGATTTTTTAAGGTTTTTACCATATATGGTCATGGCGGCCATCTTGGTTATGTGATCAAATTTTTTTTAACAATTCTTTTGTCCCATGACCTAGGGATGCTCCACATGAAATTAAGTTGAAACTGGCTCAATGGTTTAGTAGAAGAAGATGTTTACAAATTGTTTACAGACAGACAGACGGACGGACGCTGAGTGATCACAATAGCTCACCCCGAGCTATCACTCAGGTGAGCTAATAAATAAATAATCATAAGAACGTATCTGGAATCAGTTGAATGGGAGTACTATCACTATTACACCTTTACCCAAAACTGCTATAAGCATGTCTACCACTGTGCCATGACAGCATCACCTGTTACCTGTAGGACAATTCACATTCTCTAAAAAACTTAACAAAACTCCAACAGAAATAGAACTACTTTTCTGGCTGGTGACTTGAGTTGTTGCATTTGTGCGACCTCTTTGTCTTGCTAAATCAACGTTATGTTTGCGTTTGACATATTGCATTAAATTAGATTAGTGGTTGAGCCACATCCGTGATGCACAGTTTACACTTTGCTTTATAGGGAGGGCTACCATCCCGAAACCCAAAATACTGCTACACTTTTGATTTTAGCTTCTTAGGCGCATCTGATAATTTCAATTTGTCGGCAACAACTTGTTCAGCCATTTTGACACTTTTTCCGAGAGTAGACCGTAACGGGCTTATTGATTGGATGACTAAAGTAATAAGCAATCAATTGCGCGCGTCGTAATTACAGGTAAAGATAAAACCTACACCTTCCTGTATCAATAGTCAGAATACAGCGCGCTTTACGTATCTATGTATATATATGTATATATATTAAAGAATCGAATCGAATTTGGTAGGTTTGGTATCGTAATTGAATCGAAGCATTTCGAATCGATTTTCGATGAATCGGATCGAATCGTTGCAGCTCTACCAGCAAGAAAACTGTTTTACCTTCTATTGAGTTCTTATAATACAACATTGTGTATATAGGATTGCCATGCATTTTTTTTGTCTACATCATGCTGTACATGTACATGTGAAACACTTTTACTTATAAATGCAAAAGGACTAGACAAATTTGACAAGAATACAATTATGATCCTATTACTTAAATTTCAAGAACATAGTACTTGATAACCCGTAACACACCTTTGCCATGATTTTGTAGCTGCACACCTAGTTTTTTCATACGAGCCGCGGCCCTAGATTGCAGTTCTAGTTGAGAGGCTGGTACCGTGAGGACTGACTGCCTAGACGCCTGCACCTCAGAGACTTGACGAGAGAAAGTCAAACCATACAGGCTGTCTGATAGTGGATATGTGCACTGTAATAGAAAGAAGCAGAATAAGCATTTATTAACCCTTTGCATGCTGGGAAATTTGTTGTCTGCTAAAATGTTGACTGCTGAATTTCTAAAATTAGCATTTTCTTCGTGTTCTTTTTCAAAGAATACCATCAGAATAGCTAACAGTTTGGATCCTGATGAGACGTCACGTTCTGTGGCGTCTCAACTGGATCCAAACTGTTTGCAAAGGCCTTCAAAATTCGGTTCCAGCACTGAAAGAGTCAAATGGAAGAAACAGAATTAACATATATTTCGTGGAAGAAGCAGAATGAACATTGGCTTATTGTTCTGAGATAGTTTTATGATGATTGGGGAAAAAATGTGTTAAAAAAAATTGTTGTTGACACACAAGTGACAGTCAAAATATGGTCACTTGCTCACAATAAAAGTATGTTTTGCTCAGGTGAGCTAAACTTAAGGACTAATAAGAGTGCGTAATTGAGCCTCCTATGCAGACAGGATGGAACGATTTTGTGCCCAGATTTTTTAACTGTATATACAGGGGTCAACAAATCCACTCGCCCGCTCTTAATTACGAGTTGAAATTTGCTCCGGACGAGTAAATATTCCGGCAGCGCTCGTCCTGCAGGGCGAGTGGCATTTCTTGCTGAAAATATTAAAATTACAAGTTTTAACACATATTTACCAAACAAAACAACGTTTAATCGGCGATAAAAAATTTACCAGATGTTGATCATTGCACACTGCGCTAAAATACGTCCTGTTCCCGTTATGTGCCGATACCGGTATGTTCCGTGAATGTATCCTATACAGTACGGTATACGGTCTTTTAATACTGCTAAAATATTAGTCTGAATTCTTCACATCTTTAGATTTAAAGAGTGGCTATTGGCAAGTTTAATGGACAAAAATGACAAAGGAAAAATGCCTTTTGTACACACAGAGGCTTGTTTGAGTTAAACAAAATGCCTTTCGGACTCTTCCATGCTCCTAAAGTGTTATCATAATGATTGTGACCATGAGGACAACATGAAAAACAAACAAGTTAAAAGTGTGTTAAAACAGTTTATTAACTTTATTGTAGTTCATGAGTTAACAGTTCTATATGATAACCAATAGAAAATCACAATAAAACATATTAGTTACTGATTTATTACATTTTTTCAATAAATTGCAGGGCAAGTTCATATTTTGGCAGCGCAAGTGAAAATGCTTAGCTACTCGCCCTGCAGGGCAAGTTGCTGAAACAAAATTTGTCGACCCCTGATATACCTTGCTCCCATTGGGCCCCTTACAATAAAAGTTTGGCATTCTTAATTATTGAAATCCAGTTTTTTTCCCACCATTTTGGGAATGGGGCCAGTCCCTTTGAATTGGGAAATTTCGCTGCGTTTGACTAAAATGGGGAAATAAAGTTGTTGCTGTTTAAAATTGAGAATAGAAATGTTTTTCAGTAATATTTATATTTTAATAAGGCTGATATGGCTGGATGAACAGAATGTCTATAAAAAAATAAAAAAAAAATTTTTAACCTTCAATAAGGAATTTTTAGGTCCCACTTGAGGAAAAAATATACTTTTTTAATTGGGAATGGGGCGGAATACCGGACCCGATTTTTAACTAAATCCCCTGCCTGAAATCTATGCAGTTTAGTTGAAGATTGTAATAGCAGGGCTCTTTTCCTTCTTTACCAAGAGTCTTACAGTGTATTAAATAAAGATCAATGTTATACGACATCAATGAATTATAATGTCTAAAAAAAAATAATATTTTTTTTAAATAAAAGGACAGGACAGGGCGGAAGGGCTGGGCGGGCTTAGGAAGAGCAGGGCTCGGCCGTGAGGGCGACGTGGGCGACATCTTCGCCCGGGACATAATAATGTCGCCCTTAAATTACATGAAGGAGAAGTTGACTTCGCCTTCTTTTTTTACAACATCAACGTTTTTTTCTCTCAACTTTTTCATCTAAAAATTCTCTATATTCACATGTCATAAAGTCACCGATGACGCTTGTTATGTTATCAGTTTATTATCACAGCAAAAGATCGACTGCTGTGAAAGCTTATCCAGGCAACTAGCATACATAGGCATTCACTCCAAACAATAACGGTTTAGATCAAAAGATCATAGCAAGTGTCATTTCGCCGACAGTTTGGATAGTTCTCTGTTCTGCAAGCCCAATTAGTACACGCCTTGCAGGCGGAGTTAAGCGGTACATTAACATCGATAGTTACCAATGAGAACGCGCGCATTGTATATAAATATGCAATAGTTTACCTGAGCGATGAAATGACGTCGTTATAGACATGTATTTACGCTCAAAAAAGTTTACACGCGCAACACATTATAACAGTAAATATGAATACAATTTATTCTAGTATGTTCTACTATTTACTTGTTTCGTGTTTCAAAACTCTTAAACACTAATTATCCAGTCGATGTGCAATTTATTTTGTCAGACATTAATTCATAACCATATAAACGAAAACTAACAACCCACCCGTGCAAATTGTAGTGCTTATTACCATATTTTTATCTACCGTATCCATACGTAAACGACTTTATTTTATATCCCGCAACCTCTTTGGGCGTGCTGAAAGTTGTCTAATGATTACGTGATAATCACGGACTCTAGATTACATTCGATAATTACATGTTTTTGGCAGACGGCACAGTTAAAGAAAGTCGGAAAAATTATTAAAGAAAAACAAAATTGATCAAAGGTCTATTAATTACGTAGATCCACTACTGTAAAAGTCCAGCGAGTTTTGTCAGTTTGTTAATCCACCGATAATTACGAGTAACACCCATCTTATATAAACTGGAATCACAGCTCATTTTTATACTAACAAGTCCTAATACTACACAATAGACATTGAGAAAACACATTTCCTGGATTAGATATAAATTATCCGAGTAGAATAAAATTGCTACGTCATGACTCATGACCTTCGACATTGCACATGGCAATGGTGATTCAATAATGGAGAAAGCATTAACTGGATTTAACAAACATGTACGTGTAATAAGGTTTGTTAAACCAGATAATAACAAGGAAAATTTGGATTATTAAATGAAACAGGTAAGGCATTCTCAAGTGTACATATTTCGGATATGTATACAATTCGGATAAACAGTAATAGATATACTATATGTAATCTATAGGTCTTTGGTGCCATGCATTAAGATTGTGTTTTGTTAAGACTCGTTTTTACCGCAATTTGGTGATTTCATGAAGCGAAGAATTCCCAATGGCATTGGTACCGGGCCTTTTCCCAATTGGAGGAAAAAAATCACTGTCTAATTATCATGTACTGATACATTATGATGTAAATAGGGTTTGGATTGTCATTGCATTATTAAAATACTGTTTATTTTTATGATGCACATGGAAATCGCAAGTTTTATTTGTATGAATTGATTTATGTGACTTAATATGTAAGGATTTATTGAATTAGAAAATAGTATTTGTTTGTCATTGATGATGATACTAAGGCTTGGTGTAATGAGGGGAATAAAACAAGCGAAGATTTTATTAAACGCCGAACAGAAATCACTTCTCCTTCTAGTGGCCTCACTTCTCCCTAAATTCAGCTCAGAGAGAAGTCACTTCTCCCTCAAGTTTGAACCTAGGCTGAGCCCTGGAAGAGCAGGGGGCCCTTCCATTTAGGCCTTTGTAGCTGGAGCACTGGTCTCATGTACACCCCTTCTAGCAAGAGAAATACCTCTTCCACTAAAGATAATTTTTTTTTTTAAATGTTGCACATATCCCCAATGTCCAAGCTCAGGGCTTTTTTTCCTTCTTTGCGATTGGCCGTGGACGGACATTTCACAATTTTGACACGGCCAATTCACAAACCTGACATAGCCGTGAATATTTACAAAAACGGCCGTTTTAAATCGTGAAAAACTGACTTTTGTACTCAAAACTGTCAAAAAACGGCCATTTCGGAACCTGTCAAAAACAGCCATTTCGGAACAGAAACAGCCATTTCGGAACAGAAATACAAGTTTCATAACCTTGCTTTTAATTCCAAATTCGCGAGAAATTGTCGACTCGTGTTACCAATGTTTGCTTGTTTTAATCGATTTTAAAGTGTTGTGTAACCGGTGAAAGAGTCGTAAATAGCAAAAGCTCTGCCTTGCAACGTCACTATACAAAAATGGCGACGCAGAACGTTCGTTACTGCATGAAGAAAATTAAAAAAACGCAAAATAATCCTGATTAATTGAAAATTGGGATAACAGTGAAGAAACAAAAGCTTTCTACAGAAGGGTAAGTATTGAAACATGCACATTGATAACATTATAAGGAAAGTCATTTGATAAAAGTGAAAGCATCTGCCGCGGCTTATGTATTGATGGAAGCTATATATAGTCAAAACGGCCCCTTGTCTTGTTAAAGTAATAGTGTGGTCCCTTCATATATATTTTTTTTAAATTTAAATGCATATTCATGATTCAAACTTTGTATGTAGTCTTTTTATGCTTTGTGAAAAAATGTGTAAAAATAAAATAATCCGTTTACATTTCTTACAAAAGTACAGTACAGGCAAGGCGGAACAAACATTATCCGCGGCTTCGCCACGGCAAGAATATTAGTACGCGGCGGCCGAATCGTGTGTTTACGAGGCGAATCGCCGCGGCACTCGGCATCGTTCCCCGCAACGACGCCGAGCCTGTATCAACCTCGCGTACTTTCGCGGAGTGAATCCGCAGCATACGTACGCGGCGGATCAAGTGAATAGATATACATCTACATGTTCATTTGTTGAATCCGCCGCATACGTACGCGGCGGATCAAGTGAATAGATATACATCTACATGTTCATTTGTTGAATCCGCCGCATACGTACGCGGCGGATCAAGTGAATAGATATACATCTACATGTTCATTTGTTGAATCCGCCGCATACGTACGCGGCGGATCAAGTGAATAGATATACATCTACATGCTCATTTGTGTAGCATAGAAACCTAGATTTATGCCACTTTCATAGTTATTAGTTTCATGTTATAAAGTGATATCATGGGCATCGTACAGTTTATAGGTGCCTATGGCAACCGTTGTTTATTGTTTGTGTTTTCACTTATATACACTTATTTTTGTTAATGCAGCATCAACATACTAACACAATATCACGGAAAGAGGAAAATAATGCATTTGAATATCAACCGTACTTTGACAACTGACGGCAGAAATTATTCGATTTAAGATGTAAATCTAGGTTTAGTGCAGATTCGTTCATACGGCACAAAGACACTATTTTGTTTTACATATCCTTTTTTCTTAGAGGACTGGATGAGTCATGTAAAATATCGACTATAACAATTTTTTTTTATAAACAACTGGTAGCAAGATGTGTTGCAAATAATTGGTCAGTAACCACATTTCAACAAACTATTTTTTACAAAATTATGTGACCTTGTTAATGTGTGAAATACATTCTTTACGGGCAGGAAACTTACTTACTTGCCAGGCACACTAAATATGCTTATATGATAATACCTGTTGTCGTAAAAATAAAACCAAAAACAAATATGCTTGTTGATCATTTTTCAGTTTTCTAATGGTCATCTAACAGTTAATAGGTGTCTATCGCAACCGTTATTTATTGTTTTTGTTTTCACTGAAGATACACTTATATTTGTGAATGCAGCATCAACATACTTAAACAATATCCAGGAAAGAGAAAGTAATGCATTTGTTTATCAACCGTACTTTCGTTTTTCCCAACTTACGACAGAAAGTATGCGATTTACGATGTGAATTTAGTTTTAAGGCAGATTCGTTCAAACGACACAAAGACACTATTTTGTTTTACAAATTATTTCGGCTTAGAAGAATGTCCAGTCATAAAAAATATCTAATTTTATAAACAGCCGTTAGCAAGATGAGTTGCAGCTAATTGTCAGTAACCACATTTTCACTAACTCTTTTGACCTGTTTATTCTTTTGAGTTTAATTCAACAGTGAAAAATGCCCATAATGTCACTTCAATATAAAATAATAATGAAACATGAAACGGTGCAGTTAATAGACGCACACAAAGAAACTTAAACTTCTTAAGCCGATTCTAAAAATGACGAAGATAAATTATTATTGAAATTGAATTAATACATGCCCTTGATAATCGTGTTTTGTTTTGATGACTTCGATTTTTGTTAAATTTTCAGGATTACAAAAATTTGTTTATAAACGGGAATGCACTCACTAAGAACACAACAGCACGCTTTTTTATTAACTATGTTATCTATTTTATTTTGAATCCGCGCACATTAAATAATAGGATTTGACATATGATTATAAATGTTCTTTTATTTTTTTTTAACAACTTATCATTTAAAAAAGATTGTTTATTTTATGATAAATGTACGCATCGACTCGGAATCATGTCGCGGATCGAGGCTTGCCTCGGCATGCCGCGGCGGACAGATGCAAAGCTTCGCGGCGAAATTCGACTTGCCGCCGCATACTCACGCGGCTTCAACAGCTGACGCGGCATCGACTTGTTTCGCCTTGCCGCCGCGGATGGCGAAATATGTTTGTTCTGCCTTGGCTGTACTGTACTAACAGTGTTGTTCAATGTATACCTAATGTTTCAGATTAAATGACAACCTCCCAGGGTGATCATCATGCACTGGCGAGAGATATTGAGAGAATTATTGACATTTTCAAGAAAGAACAGAGTTCTAAAGCTGTTAAGTCCAGAACATGTCCGAGTTATGTGCCCTTGAAATGTTCTATGTTTATAAATGTTATTCCTGTGGTAAAGAAGTGTTGGGACCAGGTAGTTTAGTTGCATTTGGTACATGAATGTTTTGCAAATCAGATAATATGTATATGTGTTGTTATTGTATCAAATACAGTATTCATAGAAGGAAAATATGCCTTTATTGCATTATTTAAGGAAATTTTGATAATAGTCAAGCAGCATATTTTTTCCTTCTTTATAAAGTACCGGTAAACGGCACTTTCCCAATTACAAAAAAACTATTAATTTCCCAATTGCTGGCCAAAAATTCCCCCCAAAAAAAAATTTGGAGGGGGGGGGGGGGGGGGGGGGGGGGGGGGGGGGGGGGGGGGGGGGGTAATGCAACATTTTGTTCGTTTCCTTGTGCAGCTCTATGGTTTGAACCTAGGTAAATATAATATTGACAGCTTGAAAACACTTAGAATCAATTTTAAATAGGGATGCAAGAGGTTACAAAAATCATTAACCGGTTAACCTTTTCCCGTAACCGGTTTTTAACCGGTTAACCGAAACGCCTTAAGCAGTGCCTTCCCCAGGAATTTTTTCAGGCGCCCCGGGCCGATCGGGGGTGGGTTCGGGAGGGGTGTCCCCTCCCTACGTTGATTTTTTTTTAATTTAACGTGTCAATTCACGTTCTGTGGTGCGTTATAACTCAAAGAAAAACATCGTCAAAAGACGTCATTTGTTGGGCTATGACTCTTCAAAAAAATCCCCCAGTAATTTAAATATATATATATTTTATATTGTTTAATTGTTTTAAAACTTTTCCGCACAGATAGTAAAATCCCGACTCGAACGATTCCCCAATACATCCGTTTCAACCCGACTCTATTACTGTATACTTACTATTTTTCAAGTTTCTATTTATTACCCGATAATCCCGTTTATTCCGTTTTTATCAATCTCTTTCTGGTAAATATTAACGATAAAAGCTTTCAGTTATTTCTTTAACACAAACCTTGCCATTTTTTAAGTGACTATTTATAGATTTGATGAAATATTGCCTCTGAATAAGCATTAATCCCCTGACCTGTTGTGTGCTTGTTACGCTCAATACACGCTATTTGTATGCAATAGACGCGACGTTGTACATGCTGCATAATGTTCGCGCTCTTTTTAATTGAGAAAAAGATTCGACACAAAATAAACTTGCACTGCTAATTTGAAGCAAAAATATTTAACGTTGCGGTAACATTTACATTCGGAAGTGTGTTTCGGATTAAAAACGCGTTAACATCGATTTACGGGAATGGGTTTCGGATTACAAATTTAATTATTCCCATTTGAGATTTCAACAAATATTAACCGTTGTGTTATAAATTCTACGATAATTTGTTTAAACACTTTACGAGTCGAATAAATGTTTTGACGGAACTATGCATGAAATTCACGTTGTCCACGAGGATCACGGCCGGTTGCCATCATCAGTCTTCTAACTATCGATTATCGGACGAAACATTTACAAGGGTGCGTAATTAATTCAAGGAAAATTTGTTAAAGCGCATAACGTGTCGAATAAATGTCAGAAAAACGAGGTGAATCAGTTCTATAAATGGACATGTTGAAATATACATGTACTGGAATTAAATAAATTGTTATCACATAATTGTAACCGGGAGTCATTTGCACAACTTACTCGCTATAATAATTAATTGTACCACTTGCAATTCATTTCTCGTATTAATTATGAGTCATAGGTAACACTTGTTTACAGTAAAAAGGTGTGATGATGATGCCCGAAACCGTCTTTAATGTTCTGTACTGTACTAATTACCGGTTTTATATTACTCAAATGGTACAACTTCTTGCTAATCAAGCTGCGATAAACTCTTACTTCATGTCCGACGTCAATCAAAAATAATGGTCGATAGTTAACCCCGCCCTCATAAGCATTCGCGTAACCGATTGGACGATGAACTTCACAGTTTGACGACTGGAAAGTTACTAGATACATCATTGTCAGCATTTAAATGACCGTGTAATGTGGCTAGAATAATCGATACGCGCGTCATGCTATTCTCTTATCAGTGGATTATACATTACCCCATGTGGTGTTTATGGCGATTACTTGTGAAAGTAGGTACCGAGTGCTCTTTTAAAACAGGGAATATTGATACACTGATAGGGAAACCTTGATTTTTTTGGACAATCTCCACTTTCTTTTACTGAAGAATACACTGATCGGAAAATTTCAAGCGCCCCGGGGACTCTGATTTCGAAATTCAAGCGCCCCGGCAAGGGGCGCTTAAATGGCCTGGGGAAGACCCTGCTTAAGTAGTGAAAATGATTTAGAGTACGTAAAAAATTTCATACTGCTCGAACAGCTCTGTAGAAACAAACGTTATTTCAAATTTGAAATCGCTTGCATTGATAACATGCCAGTTTCGTAATAAAATGTATAGTACATTTTATTTTAATAATTTTGTAAATGTATGCTATATATTTTATTTAGTTTTCCTGCGTACATGCACAGGGGTAAAAAATTTAAGAACTACACAATGTTCATTTTCACGTGTTAATAACTTATTTTTGGTTGGGCCGCTTATTTTACGTTCGCGTCGTATCGCTCACAAAAATGGTGTGTTCATTCTGTTTTAATTTTTGAAACTCAAATTGGCTTAATATAGAAACGTTTTTTACCTTTCTATTCGCTGTAAAGTGGGTCATGTGTGTCCAACGAATTCGCATCTCTTCTTATTCGATACTTACATATTTTGTTGTTTGCATTTTAGCGTTTGTAGCCGAAGTAGTATCGTTTGATTTTCATTGTACAATTAAAAAATGTGGGTAAAATAAAGAACACGAATGCAAATTAAATTAATTTTGCACGATACTAAGTTGAATGTTTAATATAATCAGTACATTTATTTAATAGCGAAGTAACTAAGTATAATGATCTCAAATACTGATAGTTACGTATGTTTGTTAACGTACCATAGCGCGAAAATTTTAAGCAATTACACAAATACTAAATTCAACGGTTTTATTTTGTATCTATTTTTAATTGATGTTTAATTATTTAATAAGTTAATAATTTGCTTTCTTTAATAACACTTTCATCGGACGGTAATGGTGGAATCATTAGACGAAATATTATGATAATTATATTAATTTTTAATAAACAAAAGCACGTTAACTCGTCAAGATTTCAACAACGGATGCAATTCTTGATAAAAATGTTACTTATAAACACAGTATTTTTGCGAGCAATCAGTGTTGGGTATTGGTAAACAAAACATCAAAATAAGCAGTCTAATGTCTCAACTGTTTTTTTATAGCGAGTTCAATAAACGTGTCAATTACGTCTTCGCTAATAGCTCCCACTCACCGCAGTTCGCTAGTTAAATTTAAGCGAGTCAAAGGTATTGATTAATTGTTTTATTACTTTGATTGTTGACACATTATTTATTACCGTCGATCGTGCGGCATGTTGTTCTAACTAGTCGCCAGCGCAAGTTGGCAGTATGTCACGCGAAAAAAGTAAAATCGTACGAATTATTCCATGAAAAAAATAATCAAATAATCAAATATTTTTTTCCAGGTTAACCTTTTTCCGAAAATGTAACCGGTTAACTGGTCGTTTCGGTAGGTTAACCGGTTAACCTCTTGCATCCCTAATTTTAAAGTATTTGGGACTATAAAATCCAATACACCAATTTCCCAATTTGAGGGTTTCACGACTCGATTTTTCACAATTTTACGGTTTTTACGACTCAATTTTTTCAAATTGGACCGGTTCGGGTACTTTTCCCAATTGGCCAAAAATCGCTGATTCAAGTGTTTAACATGCTTTAACTATACTTATGCATTGAACTTTGAATTTGACAATTTTAAGAAGTTCGTGACTCAATTTTTCACAATTTTGACAAGTTCGCGACTCATTTTTTCACAAAGTGAGGGGCCAGGGCCGCTTCACAAAGTCAGGAAAAAAAGCCCTGAAGCTTAATTTGGGCAATTTCTTTCCTTTTTTCGTTTGTATCCATAATTTTTCACAAAAAGTGAAAGCAAGGCCTTTTCTCGGAATCAAGAAAAAAGCCCTGGTAATGTAGATGCTTATGTGTTTGTTTGGGCAAAATTACAAACTCCTAAAAATTAATCATTAACTATGTTAAAAGTGAGATGTCTTAATAAAGATGCCATAAACAGGATAAGCAACTGTTAAAGCATTTGTAGTTTTTCTGTGTTACCTTTGGCACACATATTTACCTTACTATTAAAGTCCCCTTTCTGGAGGGTGTCCAGTCATTACACCCCCTGGACGTTACACCCCTGGTCATTACACCCTCTAAGCCTGGACATTACACCCACCAAGATATTGATCAGATTAGAAAGGTGTAATCAACTTATGAACCACTAATTGGATTTGTCATGTAAGATGACACTGATGAGATTAATGGTTGCTCAAATTATTTAATTGAGTAGCCATCATTTAAAACATTAATTTTTATTTAATTCTGGAGTTAACAAATGTCTTCTCAAAATGGTCAAAAGTCAAGGTTATAATTCACGGTCCCCTAGGTTTATTTGGGCTAAAATTGTTAAAAAGCAAAATTGAGACTTTGTAACAGTACCTATAAATGGCATTATAAAGAAGATAGGAAATAACTGAACAAAATATGTCTTACTTTTTCATTTGCACAAATTGTTACCGCCTCTTCAAGGTTTATCTGGTAACTTTTCAGAAGACTTCTCTGACCTAGTCTGTCACACAACGGACATGTTTTGCCTTCCAACATCTTGTGAGCGACGAAAACGTGCAAAGGGACCAACTGTAATTGACACGCATACAAATAAATAACAACGTTTTGTAACGTTTCTGAAAACGTTTATCGGGCGTTGAATGTCACATTATTTCGCGAGATAGTTTGGTGTTGCTCGATAATTTTATTAATTGCATACAAATACAAATCGATTGACGTAATGCCGTGGTTAGGTGTTGCGTTTTCGTCATATTATAAAGCATTGAAGCTGTACCTCCACAGAAAATTGGCAGCAAATCGTCACCCAACACTATTTTGTTTTCGCACATGCCCGGTGGACTCCATTTTCTTAGTACAATGGATAACTTTGTTATAGGTTACACGCAACTAAAATGGGTTGTCGACTTTTTCGGCCCTTAGCTCTTTCGGCCCCGTTTTTTTTCCGGGCCTATTCGGCCCCATTTTCAGGCTCATTCGGCCCAAGTACCAGGCTTTTCGGCCCCATTTTTAATTTGAAAAAATCGTTGAAAATATGTAGGTCGATACTCTTTAAAACTATAATCTTAAATAGAATCACTATTTTCAAGTGATTGCTAATTAGTTAAACGACTACACAAAATATACGTTTTCATACCGTTGGTCGGTCACAATAGGCGGTTGCACATCGGCTCTAGTTAAATCGAAAGGCTCGAAATCGGACGTTTTGGTAAGCGCTTAGCCTTCTGACAATGGCACTTCTCACAATCCGAAATCATGTGAAATGTCGAACCGTTCAAGCAAAGCATGATCAGCGAATGCCTGAGTACACAACGAATAAAATCTATTAATGTTACTAACAATGACACTTTTTTATATTCCTTTTTTTACGATTAACACAAAGTAACATCATCTAGCACAGCCTGATAAAGAGCAAGTCAGTGTAATATTTTAACAAAATTAACTTTTAACGAAAAAGGTGTAATAAAATGTAGGGCCGAATAAGCCCGGTCAATTTGGGGCCGAATAAGCTTGGGCCTGAATAGGCCTGAAATTTCTGACTGGACCGAAAAAGCTTGGGGCCGAAAGAGCTTGCTACCCTAAAATGAACGTGTAAAAAATGCAAGTATGCGCATTTCTTATATCAGAGATTTTGGAAAAGAAAGACATTGGCAAAGAGATTTTGTGGAGCAGTTGGAACGCAAAAATAATTCAATAAGTTTAAATGATGTATCCAGTCCCGTAGCCAGAGTTTTGAAAAGGGGGGGTGCGAATTTTTCCATCAACGATTGTTATTGAGCAACGAAGTGGCGAAGCGGAGGTGGAGGAAGGGGTGTCCCCCTCCTGCAATCGGGGGGTTTGGAGGTCATCCCTCTAGAACATTTTGAAAACGAAAAGTTAAATCATGCATTTTGGTGGCTTTTTATCTGAATTCAGAGACTGAAGTTATAGAGCATTTGTATTTGAAAATTCACATTCATTGACTATACTCAGTGACTGATCGACATGAATATGATATAACATACATTTATTCCCCACTGCCGTTTTTCAATAACCACCTTTTTTGATCAGTCACGGAAATACATTATTTTATACCTGTAGCTAGTATGCGCGCACACACTTCGTTTACATATGCAACAACACATGGATATAATATAAAATCAACAATAAAAACGGTATACAATATCATTATTTATTGGAATCGCGATAACATTGTTGTATTTTTCCATTCCAAAATTCTACCATGCCTAAATCAAGCAAATTAAATGAAAATTGTTATTTTTATAAAACAACTGTTTGTCTGCTTCTTTGGATAGTACCCGAGGCCTAGCATTGCTCTAAACGTGCTAATAGTGTTTTGTTCAACAAACACCGATTAACAAAACTGGGTCGTCTCTAATCTGCATCAATATTAAACAGAAATAAAGATGTTATAACGGGTTACTTGTATTTAAAAAAATTATTTTTAACAAATTAGTTATCATTTTCCAAACGAATTTCAGAATACAACCATTCATAAAGACCATTTAACCACAAACTACTGGTCCTATCGTCTCAAAGCCCTTATACATGTATAACAGGACGTTGAAGAAAAAATATTGACTTATTTGCCCGTATGTTCAAGATCCGTCACAATTAATGAACATTTAACGTTAACGTCCACATGATCATATATGTTATAGTTTTAATTCATTATAACAACTGTTTCAGAGTAACATAACGGTAATTAAAACAGTGTGGGCAGTTCTGTATATGGAGCAGAACAGATGCCATAAGGTGTTGGTAAACTACAAAAAGCTACATTGCGTTGTTGAAATGATTTGTTTTCTTGCCACACAACAACAACAAAATTATCCTGTCTTGAGCATAGCTGATATTTTTTGTCTGAAAACCCTTAAGGTGATCCGATAATGATTGTACGGGGATATAACAAAAAGAAAACGCAGTCTGTCAAAAATGCGGTGTACAATCGTGAATTGTTATAAATCGTGGTATAATGCAAAATTATTAACCAGTGACTCATTAGTCTTCGGCAATTGTCGACAGGTGTCGTTTGATTTCCGTCATTTTCGGAAGCTGGCATAATATTCCGTTAATAATAATCAAAATGTTATCTCTTTCCTGTCGGTAGCATATTGAATTCAACATTAGTGTAACGCTTATATACGAAGACTTACTGGATTCCGGGAAAAGATAAATAATCGTTTTTGCGTCGAAGAGAGTTGGGTGCATCTTATAGTTCAAATATTTTTTTACTCGTCAAAAAACATTGGATGCGAACGCACCCAACGCACCCACCTGGCTACGGATATGGTATCTAACAAAAAATGACCAGACTTGGTGTTTTTCTTTCTTTCGGCATTTTATACAACAGTAAATATTATCAGCAGTTAATACACCATCGACCCTGATATTTGTATCATATAAATAGCTTGAATCATTATAAACACTGATTAAAAGAAAAGCACCATTATCTTATGAAATATCGTAACTACATAAAACAGAACATAATATGATTATTGGTGATACTTTAAATATGGACAAACTCGTATGCAATAATATCTGTGTAAGGGATCAAAGGTAATAAATGTCTGCATATGATTGTGTTGTCGTAAAACTAAAGAAACATCGATGAAAATTATAAAATTGTGTCGATTTTTAATTTTTATGTAACTAAATTTTTATTTTTTAAATTCAAAAAGGTAAACAAATGATTGAGTACGCGTTGCAATATTGTTTTCAATCACAGCATATTCTTTTCTTGGAAAAAAAGAAATAGACTCTTTTGAATTAACCTGTAAAAATACCGCCAAAATGTTAATTCAACCGATTTGTATGATAGTCTGACCAAGAAGCATTTGACGCAAACCGAAACTTAAACTTAACAAGAGCACCGCATAACGGGTGCCACGCTCGGCTGCGAAAGCTTGTCAGATTTTTTTTAGAGGTCACAGTGACCTTGACGTTTGACCTAGAGACCCAAAATGGGTGTGGCGTGAAGAACTCATCAAGGTGCATCTACATATGAAGTTTCAAAGTTGTAGGTGGAAGCACTTTGATTTTAGAGCAAATGTTAAAGTTTTATATTAGAGGTCACAGTGACATTGACCTTTGATCTAGTGACCCACAAATGGGGGTGGCGTGTAGAACTCATGAAGGTGCATCTACATATGAAGTTTCAAAGTTGTAGGTGGAAGCACTTTGATTTAAGAGCCTATGTTAAAGTTTGATATTAGAGGTCACAGTGACCTGGACCTTTGACCTAGTGACCCAAAAATGAATGTGGCGTGTAGAACTCATCAAGGTGCATGTACGTATGAAGTTTCAAAGTTTTTGGTGGAAGCACTTTGATTTTAGAGCCAATGTTTAGGTTTTAGCACGATGCCTACGGCGGACGGCGGACGTCGGACAGCGGACGTCGAGCTGGCTATGACAATAGCTCAGGTTTTCTCCGAAAACAGGCTCGCTAAAAATGAGCGAAATATTGTATACTTGCAGATTATTATTTAACAATTCATAAGGAAGATACTGATAGTATTTCTTTACGACATGCACCAATTTAAGTACTGTATGTATTCATTTTTATTCCATTGATATATGATACTATACATATTAAAGTTCAAATATTCTGCAGCCACAATATAATGGTTTGTTTATCGCAACAAACAATGCACACATTTAAAAACCAACTACCAACACTCAAAATCAGAATGAAACACATGGAAACAAACAATGTTCAATGCGTTCTAATTAATTGCTATTTAATCAATATACACAATAATTGGGACTAAAATTCTTAACTTTTCAAATTAATCAATACATTTATTTAATTATTAAGGTTTCAAAAAGCTTCTGTCCGTAAATTTGGTAGCACTTATATACCTTAAATTATACAATCTGCATGTGATTTAGCTATTTTGCTTTCGTATAAAAAAGGTATCACTAACGACATAAGAGGTTCACTTGTTTCGTTCTATTTTACTCGTTTAAATATATGTTTGTTGTTACATCGTGCGATGTGAATTCTACTTGATTCATATAGTTAGTTTTGTTTTTTCTCAGATGCCATGTACCAATCTCCACGCAGAGTTGTCGTTCCTTAAATCTCACAATCTTTGCCTTCACAAGATTTGGTAGAATTTTATGTTTTTGTATAAGTATTATAATATGTAAAGTAGTATCATTTTTCTTTAATATTTTGAAATTAGTGTATAAATTTAGGTTAATACTAAATATTAATAACCTTAATTAAAACAGGGATTTGTCAAATACACATACCTGATTTAAAGAAGCAAAATTAGCAACGGTAAAATTATTGTATCACGTGGCTAGACTATCATCACGTGGGTGGTAATGGAGGCAGGGATTTGATAATTGTGGGGATTTGATCCAGCTATGCTTGTTCCAGTCAAAATCTCTGCGCGGAGGTTGGCCGTGGACAAGGACATTAAAAGCGCTATTAATTTGTTGTTTGTAGCCTATTATTTAGATGTAAAGCTATTCAGTTCCTTTCGATATAACGATCATTTTCATTGGTGCATAATTTTGCACATGACAAACATTGTTTACAATGGAAACAGGTACTTGCTAGTTTTAATAGGAGTTTTAACTTTAAAAATCTGAGCATTTATGAGCCGATAAATATGCACTGACATGTAATTGGTATTCAAAATAAGCATACAATAAAGTTGATCAATTTGTGTGCCGCTTAAATAAATCGATTACAATCGCGGTATTCTTGAAACGTGTCGCTCGACCGAGCGTCATGTCCTACATGGCTACAAACTACAAATTTATTCAAGATACAAGATACAAGAATCTTTATTTAACGTCGGATGTGAATAACAATAAACATTAGCTCATGAGCTATTTCCCGACAAAACAATTGTATATATATAACAAGTGTATATTGAGCTGAAAGAAAGAAAGATTAAGCATATTATATAAGCATTTATAGTACAAGGACATTATTTAAAGCATATAAAACACAAAATTAAGTAAAACTGTTCAATTAAAGCATAATATTTTGTAAGTTACACACAAATACGGCAAAGGGAAATATACCTAAAAACTATATTGGAGCTGTTTTTGCATAAGTCATAATTAAAACATACTTTTAAGTTGTACAAACAAAGCATTGCAGACCTATATTAAAATTTAAGATATTAAAACAAGTATAGCACACAATTCATGTTTAAAAGCATATACAAGCACATGCACAATAACTACATAGTACAACAAATAAATAGCACATATATACACATACACAAGGGAGTATAAAGAAGCATATTTAAGAACATGAAAAACAACTACATAGCACATATATACACATATATACATGTTTAATTTTTTTATTTTTAAGCACACAAGAAACTGTTATACACTATTACAAGGAGAATAAACAAGGGGTTAACTGACAGATAAATAAATTATATAAGAAGGACAAAAACAAGCAAGCAAGCAAAAAGTGTGAGAAGCAGGTTACTCACACATGGCGCATTTACATTTTGAACCTGTCCAGGTGCGGATCAGCCGTACAAAGTCTTTATATTTGTTGACTGTGCGAATGTCCTCTGGGAGGCTGTTCCACACCTGTACATGCTAAAAACGAAAGGAATTTTTGCCATACCTTGTTGTTCTTACTTGTGGTGTCTCTAGGATGTTTGAATATCTGAAAGAGTAAACCAAGGACACTATGTAGGTCTTACTCACCAAAGTAACATCATATTTGATAAATTGAAAAATCAATCACAAAGAATGCAAATCAGGAACTCGGATTTCTTCGCTGCAACCTCAAAATTTACTGACCAAAATTGAGAGATCATTCTGACAAAGTAATAATCAAGCCTTAATAAGGATACTGCTCCATTGTCTGGTACCAATATGGTTACATTTTATTATTTAATTTACAAATTTTCAGCTTTGAATGCATTACTTACTAGTGCAGAAATTAAACTTCTAATGAGCTTTTATTGTCATAATAACTATCATGTGATGAACAGAAAATGTACACTATTCTATCAAAGAAGAAAAATAGTCTTGGGACAGCTTATTTTTTCTGTATGTACAATCCTTTAAAGCAAAATATCACGCCGGGTATGCGGATACTTTGATAACAGATGGCACTTCGATACCAGATAACAACAAAAGCCACTTGCGAGAGTTGAGTTCTTCAGCTTTTTTGCATTTATGTTCTGTTCATTTGGTTTTCAGACACATAACATTGTTTGGTCGATAAATGGTATAGCACTTCGTATTGCGGAGCAAGAAAGTCGTGAAAAAAACAGTGGATTATAAAAAGAGATAACATTTCATTGATAATCGTCATGAATTCGATGATCAGTACGAATTTCAACAAAATAAAAATACTTTGAAATAAATCAAGAACTTGCCAACTAATCGAAATAAAAGATCAATATGTCCATTTATGTTACAACATGTTAAATTTTAGTTGAATAACGTATTTGAGGAAATTAAAATGTTTTAAGAGTCGGATGCCAAATTTTCATGGACACTTCTTTTACCGATCATCTCAAAGACAATGGCACTTCGATTCCAGTTAACTCGACACTTTTTACCAGATATGTCACACTCTATTTAGTGAAGCAGAAATGCAGAATTCGCTGTGGAATGCTGCTATAGTAAGTAGGCAATAAATAAAAATGTATGTACTGACGTAAATTAAAAACGAATTACCGAAACATGTTCTTATCCCTTAGGAATGTGATAATAAAAGGGAAAGGGAAGTGTAAAGGGAAATGCTTCCTATAAGTAGAGCTCAATATAAAGGGAGTTTTCCAATATTTTTTTAATTTAGTGGCTACGCATAAGTATTTCATGATGCGATTCTAATGAGCACCAATGACAACGGATTTTATGAGGTGTATTGGCCGCTTTAAGACCCCTTGCTCCCCTTATTTAGAGTCCTGAAATAAAGTCAATTGAACACAGTCATGTTGATGCGTTGTATTTTCAATTCTCTTAATCTAAATTTACCACTTAAAAACACGTTTAATATTTACACAATTACTTTCGGTCGTCACTTGCGATATATTACTTCAGAAATTAGCATTTTAATCTTATTTAAAATTTGCACTTATAATATTAATTATAAAAATTAATAGTAATAAGATTTTTGAAAACGAACAACGCCATTAGTTATATTTTACATGTGTATATAACTACATTATGCATAGATTCCCAATGTGTCGGGCTTGACAATGCAAATTGATTCGTACTTCAAAATGTTTTGTAAGTATAGCCATAATATACATAAATGCATTTCAGGTAGAAAATAAATCACGGTTATCAGAGTGCCCAATTTGTTGAAAGTCTCTGTTATCCAAAGTGCCCTATATCGGGAATCAAAGTATCCGCAACTTCATGAATACCACCTATTAAAACATGCTCTATCTTCGTTTATATTTCATTGAATACTTTCAAAATTTCAGTATTTGAAGCACAGTGATTACTCTACATGCTGGAATAGCAAACAATTTCTTGCAATATTTCTAAGTAGTTTTATTTTGTTGAAATGTTTACCGTTCATCCAGTTTATGTTGTTTTCCGACCGAATTTTTTATTTTTTTGGGAAAAATCTACCATTCTTCCGTGATGTTTTTCGTTGCAACAGAAAAGGATACACCATTTATAAACTCGACCATGCGCCTTGTCTATAAAACTAATCTTTATGATATAACTTTAAAAAAAAAAATGATGAACTTACCTCTCGCGCATGGCTTTTGTTGTAATCTTGTATCGAAGTGCCATCTGTTATCAAAGTCTCAGCATACCCAGCATGAATATGGTCTATTGCAATAGAAATACAATTATAAAAAAAATCTTGATCTTGATTGTACATTTCTTGATGCCCAAACGTTTAAAAGCTAATGCCATTGCTTGATTTGACAGTCACATCACTTTGATTTTTATACGCCTGTTTTAAAAAAACGGGACGTATTACAGTTTCACCTTTGCGGCGGGTGGGTGGGCGGGCGGCGTCCACAGCAGTGTCCGCTCTCTAATTCAAATAGTTTTCTTACGATCTTCACCAAACTTGGTCAAAACAATATTGAGGTCAAGTTCAAATATGGGTCATGTCAGGTCAAAAACTAGGTCACGGGGTCACTTAGTGCATTTCTAGCATTAAGCATGGTGTCCGCTCTGTAATAGAAGTAGTTTTCATCCGATAATCACCATACTTGGTCAGAAGTTGTATCTAGACAATATCTAGGTCAAGTTTTAATATAGGTCATGCAGGGTAAAAAACTAGGTCACAGGGTCACTTAGTGCATTTCAAGCATTTAGCATGGTGTCCGCTCTCTTATTGAAGTAGTTTTCATCCGATCTTCACCAAATTTGGTCAGAAGTTGTGTCTAGACAATATCTAGGTCAAGTTTAAATATGGGTCATGCCGGGTCAAAAACTAGATCATGAGGTCACTTAGTGCATTTCAGGCATTAAGCATGGTGTCTGCTCTCTAATTGAAGTAGTTTTCATCTGATCTTCACCAAGCTGTGTCTAGATGATATGTAGGTCAAGTTCAAATATGGGTCATGGTAAAGTTGTCAAGTTGTCCAAAACCTTCAAGAATACAAAATACAAGAATCTTTATTTAACGTCGGATGTGAATAACAATAAACATTAGCTCATGAGCTATTTCCCGACAAAACAATTGTATATATATAACAAGTGTATATTGAGCTGAAAGAAAGAAAGATTAAGCATATTATATAAGCATTTATACTACAAGAACATATTTAGAGCATATAAAACACAAAATTAAGTAAAAAATGTTCATTAAAATCATAATTTTTTGTAAGTTACACACAGATACGACAAAGGGAAATATACCTAAAAAAATATATTGGAGATTTTTTTTTTTACATAGTTCATAATTAAAACATATATTATACACTTATAAGTTGTACAAAACAAAGCATTGCAGACCTATATTAAAATTTAAGATATTAAAACAAGCATAGCACACAATTCATGTTTAAAAGCATATACAAGCACATGCACAATAACTACATAGTACAACAAACGGGCGTATCTTGTGACAGTTTGGCACTCTTGTTCAGATATGATATTGATCCACATGACGTAATTCCCATGGCTGACTTATTACTGCTTACATTGTACATCCCTTTGATTTTTCAGATATGAGATAGATCCACATGGGATTCCCATGATTGACTTACAACTGCTACATCCTTTTTTTTAGATATTACAAGTACATGTATATAGCTTCACAACTTATACTCATAGCTGTCTTAAAAATGCTAACATCCCTTTGATTTTCAGATATTATATAGATTCACATATCATTCTCATAGCTGACTTATAACTGCTTACATCCCTTTGATTTTCAGATATTACATTTGTATATAGATCCACATGTGATTCCCATGGCTGACTTATAACTGCTTACATCCCTTTGATTTTTCAGATATGAGATAGATCCACATGGGATTCCCATGGCTGACTTATTACTGCTTACATCCCTTTGATTTTTCCGATACAAGAAAGATCCCCATGTGATTCCCAAGGATGACTTAATTACTGCTTACATCCCTTTTATTTTTCAGATACAAGATAGATCCACATGTGATTCCCATGGCTGACTTATTACTGCTTACATCCCTTTGATTTTTCAGATACAAGATAGATCTACATAATATAGATTCACATATTATTCTCATAGTTGACTCATAACTGCTTACATCTCTTTGATTTTCAGATATTATTTAGATTCACATCTGATTCCTATGGCTGACTTAGAACTGCGAGGGAGCCGGCCCCCATCAGTCGTGGGTATTAGACCCCCGTCTTCAGGTCGACCCAGGTCAGGGTACAAGGTCATTGCAGACCACTCAGACGTGGACGAGCTGCTGTTTACGTCTCATCACACACGGAGTGACAGTGAGGTCCTCTTCAGGTAGGGTAAAAATACATGTGCGTAAAGTGCCATCCCAGATTAGCCTGTGACGTCTGCACAGGCTAATCCAGGACAACACTTTCCGCCGTAACTGGATTTTTTGCTTAAAAGAGACTTTCTATAAACAAAAAATATCATAAATGAGGAAAGTGTCGTCCCTGATAAGCCTGTACAGACTGCACAGGCTAATCTGGGACAACACTTTATGCACATGAATTCAACCCCCTTTTCACAGAGCATGGCCCAAATACAAATAGGTAATACACCAAAAGCAACAAACATTCTCTTTGAATTGGTATAGTGAAAGCTTATCAACATTACCTGCTACGAACAGTTTATTTGGTGAGCAACTTAGGGTATTTGATCATCATGTTTTATTATCATTTTATCAACTAATTATCAACAGCTTTTTTTAAGGATTCCGTTTTGTATTTATTGTATGATATGCTTTCATTTTTATTTTGAACATTTATCTGCATATTTTAAATATTGTTAAGTTTTACATTCATATTAATAAATGATGAAAAATGTACATGTATTAATAAATGTTTCATCTGCAAATCAACTATACAATTTGCGTAGACCTACATTGAATCGTTAAAAAAAAGCAAAAGTGATATAATAAAAATGATGTCCATCTTGGTGCAACTAGCATGAAACCAGAACAGCCTGTGGGTAACTCGCAGTCTGTTCAGTTTTTATGCTATAAGCTGCTCATCAGTTTCTAAGGTTTTATAAATTAAGCCTTTAAAACTTGACACTTATCAGATAGATTTTACAAGTTTATTTTATTCTCTAAGCCTTAGGGTCTACAAACGCATCAAAATGCATGTGTGACTGTGGTAAACAGTTAATCACAGATGATACTGAACTGTTGCTTCATTCAAGTGTTAAAAGTTTTGTTCCTTAACAAATACTATCTAACTGACCCATAATAAGTAGGTTAAAAAAATACCTATACATTTATATACATGTATTGGTGAATGATAACATCATATGGCAACATTCAGTACACATTATTAAATCAAAGCTAATAACATTGATTTGTTTAAAACGCAGGTTTGCGTCTTGGACACAGTTGACAATATTGGAATTGCAGTGTAATAACAAAAATTTGAGTAGTGTTCTGAGAAAACTGGGCTTAATGCATGTGCGTAAAGTGTCATCCCAGATTAGCCTGTGCAGTCTGCACAGGCTAATCTGGGACGACACTTTACGCACATTCATTATGCCCAGTTTTCTCAGAACGCGACTAATTTAATTCTTTTATTTTCAGACCCCCCTGGTCAACAGCTTCGCAGGATAAGATTGAAAAAAAGAAACCAAAAATGCGGCCCATGTTGTGGGCCCCGGACCCCCGTCAGTCAGTTACTACTAGTCACTCAGACCAAAAGGGTTTCAAAGGCTCAATGTGGTCAACAAACCATGCAGATCTTAATCGATACAGGCCCGTGAAACAGAAGCCGTCATTTTGTGATGAGATGCTGTTTGGACACAAATTAGAAGAGCCTTCATTTGATGCACCATGGGGAGAAAAATCAAAAAGACCTCGACCGTTCTTGTGTTCCCCTGTGGACTATGCTAAACTCACGCGTGAAGGCTCAACATTAAGCGCCAAGTATTCGTCTGTTGGGACGTTGGATGGTCGTCCCCCGTCTAGGCAAGGCCGGCGCCCAGCGTCCGCAAATACCAGACCAGTAACTGTGGAGACTTCATACGATATTAATGTTAAGCCAACTTGGAAGCCGTAATTTATATTGGTGGGCGCTCTGGAAACGGGTCATGCATGTGCCTAAAGTGTCCTATCTGATAAGCATGTTCAGTCCACACATGGTCATCAAGGACGTTGCTTTTTGCATAAATATAAATTTCTATAGGATCAGGCTTCCTTTAAATTGAAAATACCATAAAAGCGAATCACACAGGCTTATCTGGGATGACACTATATGCACCTGTATTTAGCCCAGGCACATGAATGGTGATCCACGGTTAGCAATTGGTTCGATTTTTTTCTTATATTAATTTGCATAAAAGTTCAGAGCTAAAAGGAAGATACTATTTATTTGAAATTTAACTACAGGGAAAACTCCTAAATTGACAATTCTGGTATATAGATATCCCTGATTTGTGGAATTCAGGCATTAGGTTTGCACCATGCTTTAAGGTCTTTGGGGGGAAAGGCTGTGTACTAGTAATGTTTTCACCTTGTAGTGAATTGTAAAGTGTCACGTTTGTTTAATGAATATTGTTTTAGCAGTAAACAAATTTTTGATGATAAAAGATATTGTTCATTTAAACATGATGTAACCATATGGGTAAAAGAATTTTACTATTTATTGTATGTTTGTTGGTGCTTTTTAAATAGATTATGGATGCAGAAAGTGTAAAACAGAAAATGAATCCGGAAATTGTGTAAAGAACACAGTTTGTTCATAAGGAGTAATATTCCTTTGTCCTACAGTTGTCAACCTCCTTTTGAAGAGTAAACATTGGAAATAACAACTTGAATATGAATGTATGGTTCCAGATTATTGGTTAGTGGTGGTTTTGCTAAGTGTTGGATGAAGTGGAAGTGCGCTGAAATGTAGTATTTTAGCATAATCATGACACATGTTTAATTGTTTATTGTTATCAGAGGGTTTAATCACATGAAAATAAACCCCTTTTCAAAGAGCAGGCCCATATTTATTTTATATCATTTTTAGTGGTTATAGTGGTTGGATATTTTTATATTTTCTTGCCGCTGTAGTATATAAATTTGTAAATCTTGTACTTATGAGTATTGCTTGTGTATATATTCTGTGGTAAAGGTACATGGGAGTATTATTTCAAGCCTTTTAAATATGAAATCTTATCCTCACAGTACAATGTGCTCTTTTGTGCTTACTTCAACTGAATGTGTGATTTAACAAACGTCTTGTGCTTTTCAAAGGAACAGAACATTTCTTTAACAACAAGTACCAGGAATTTGTATCTTTGACTAAGATTTGACATTCCGTTGAAGTCGGGTTGCTTATTTACTAGAAACACATTCAATGTATTAAAGTGTGATTTCTATATTGTTTTCCTTTGTGACATGTTAACACATACTCCCAATAATTTTTATTAGTTGGATTTAATGTGTGACTTAAAAAGTGAAATAAATTAAATGTTGATGCATATAATTGTAGACACTAAGCAGGGGTTTTCCTCGCTTCATTGTGAAGAGGCCCTAGCCTATGTATTTTGGGAAGAAGTTGCTCATTTTGGGAAGAATTCTCGCTAAAATTACTGCTTTGGGAAATGAAAAAGCTGGTGTTAGTTAGGATTTTGGGGAAAACTGCATGATTTTAAAGAAATGTTCAATTGGGAAGGGGCCCTTTAATAGGCCCCTGTTATATAAGGCTGAAAACCTCTGCGACTATATATAAGGCTTGGACATTTGCATCAATTTCTACCTCCTAATTTTACTCAACCTTAAATTTCTAATTATTTCTTGTGTGGAAGCATACATGTACTGGTACCTTGTTAAGTTTTTTGATTTGATGGATATGTAAGCCTTCTTTATTTGTTATTAAAGCTTAGACATAATGATAGAAATGAGCCATGCTGTGTGCTGTGTAAAAAAGGGGGCTCAATGCATGTGCGTTAAGTGTCGACAACACATTCTGTTTTTAGGATATTTTTGTTTCAAGAATCTCTCTTCCTTGCAAAAATCAAGTTAAGGCTGAACGTGTTGTCCCTGAATAGCCTTCGTGGACTGCACAGGCTAATCTGGGATGACACTTTACGCACATGCATTAAACTCCCTTTTCATAGAGCACGGCTCAAATATATAATTATTGAAAAAAAAGGCATTATGAACGTTCGTAAAGTGTTGCACACTTTTTCTGCTAAAACAGGATTTTTGCTAAGAATAAGAAGGACTTCCTCATCAGAATAAATATCAGAAAACTGCACAGGCTAATTTTGAACGACGCTTTACACACATGCCAGGTCTTCTCAGAGAGTGGCTCGTTTATACTATTGACTAAGAGAATCAGAGATAGGCTTGATTGGTCATTGTCAGCTTGGGTAATACTTAAATGTACCCCCTCCTCTTAAAGCCACACACCTTGAAATGAAATACATGTTAATCAATACATATAGATGCAATTTAAAAGTATGCAAAATTGTCATAAAATCTATAGCCAAGTTAGCAAGTTATTAATTTTTTTTTTTAATTTTAAAACCAAAAGTAGGATTTCTATACATGTACGTCTATTTCGACAAACACGATTATTTTTAAGTTTTAAAGCGCGAAAAAGACGGATTTCTACCTTGTAACCACCAGATATATTCTAATTGGCATCATCTAAGATAAAATTAAATCTATAGCCTACTTAGCAAGTATTTTATTATTTTTCAAACGGTACCGCTTTTAAAACCGAAAGTTACTATGGATTTCTAGACGTATACGTCCATTTCGACAAACGCAATTATTTTTTTAAAGCACAAAAAAGACAGATTTCTGCCTTGTAACCACCAGATATATTCTAATTGACATAGATAAAATATGTTTTTTATTTATACTTAAATTTACTATGCCATGTATTTCATTTCAAGGTGTGTGGCTTTTAGTATACTTGAATGTACTTAAATGGGAACCCGGGTACGAAAATATACTAACCAGTTCCCGACCAATTAGACTGTACCAGAGTTTACATTCTCATCCAAAATCTTATGTTGTAAAAGGCGTAACTCTTTGGACAAAACCTGCCTCAATGTGCTTTTTATGTCCCCGACCACTATAGTGGGGGGACATATTGTTTTTGCCCTGTCTGTTGGTTGGTTGGTTTGTGTGTTTGTTTGCTCCAACTTTAACATTTTGCCATAACTTTTGCAATATTCAAGATAGCAACCTCATATTTGGCATGAATGTGTATCTCATGGAGCTGCACATTTTGAATGGTGAAAGGTCAAGGTCATCCTTGGAGGTCAAAAAAACAAATCCAAGGGAAGTAATAAGCTTTTCAGGGAGATTATTATCTGAACCTGCCAAATGATAAAAAATCAATTAAAAAATCAAAGCGGCGCAATAGGGGACATAGTGTTTCTGACAAACACATATCTTGTTTGAGTAGGAGTTTTGATAATACTGAGGCCATTTTACAGAATATTGACATAAATACTGTATGAACATAATTAATTCAACAGCCGAAAAAGACCAATCTAGCGTTAGAATTCCAGGGTACATTTCAGTATATTTTCCGTACCCAGGGTACATTTCAGTAGTACCTGAGCCGACAATGACTAATCAAGCCTGAATAAGTCTTGTCAATCACTCAGAGGTCAAACTTATATTCATTGTGAAGGGATTGACAGATGTCTGCATACTTCTATTAGTTTGATGCTAATACTTTGCCAAACATACGAAAATGATTGCCTTTTTTCTACTGGTTGATTTTTATACTGCTGTAGCTTTTCTTCAGCATCTGCAGATGCTGATAGGCATAAAGCCATTTGCCTGTTTGTTTTACAGTTCCTCACTTTGTCCTTCTGTCCATCCTTACTAGGTTAACCCAAAATGAACATTTTGTCTCACATGAATAATTATTGTTAAACATCTCTTATACTTGGATGAATGGTGTCTTTGAAGACATTAACACACAAAAATGACCTTACATCATTTTTACGATGCTATGTACCTTCATAATGACGAAGACTTATTCAGAAGGTCAAAATTCTTGGCTAATCCAAAATGACGTGTTTCTTCTCACATCAATAATACTACATTCAAAGCTTTGATTCTTGCATGAAGGATGTCTTTGAAGATTTAAAAATGCATCCACAACCTCATGACCTTGACTTGAAACAACTTGTTGGCTTAGACTTATTCAAAAGGTCCAAAGTCTTGGTTAACCCAATATTACACGTTTTGTCTTAATACTAAGCTTTGATTCTTCTATTTGGCTGTGCTCTGTGAAAAGGGGGTTTAATGCATGTACGTAAAGTGTCATCCCAGATTTGCCTGTGCAGTGTGACCTGACCTTCTTTTGGCCAAAATTGACTTACATTCGGACTAAGACTTACTTTTAGGGGCCATTCAATCAAAGCTGTACCAGGTTTTTGCTGGGTGTGATCGGGGTATGCATTTATTGAACACAGTATCTAATTCTTGCCTGTTTTTGCTGAAATCTCCTGTGATGACTATGGTGTCTTGACAGATTCTGCATTTGTATTTTGGCTTACAGTTTTTTGAACAACAAAAACAATCACTTATAACACTATTGGTTATCTAATGCATCTATTGTATTAATTGTTGTATATACTTTTTATTAAATGGGTTCATGCTAACATGTTACCGGTAATGAAAATTATTTTGTTTTTAAATGTTAACAAAAAATAAAAGCAACATTAAATTTGTAAAAAAAAAATTAATACAATGTGTTAAATATATTTATTTTTTTGCATATTATAGACTTGTATTGGTGTTAAATATACTCACTGGTTTGATTGTTTTCTTTTTAAATATATTTTATTGGTTTGTTTTTATTGTGGTATTTTGTTTTGTTCTATTATTGTTTCTCTTGTGTTGCTCACGATTCATCTTCATTACATTTTTATCATACATCTTCGTCTGCTTGCGAAAGCAGAATATTGAATTTTTCAATAAAATACCACTTTCTTGAAGAGAAAAAAACGCAACGTCTGCAGTGCAAAATAGGCTCACCTACCGAGCATTGGCATTAAGTTTCCAGTTCACCGGAAATAATTCAATGCTATTATTAAAGACCATACTGTAGTTCTAATGAAACTAAATTACAGGTAATTATCTGTTGGAGAGAATGTCTTTTGATAATATTTGCTTTAGAATATGCCTGGGGCCAATGCTATTTACTTCAGTGTTCTTTTGGTACACTTTAAGTATACTCACTTAATTTACCCAGGAGCCATCATTAGCCGTCGCGTGTATAGAAAGAATAAGATATAGAGAATATTTTTTGGATTCATAGAATATCCATTTTATTTCACGAGTGATCATATAAAATATATATTTTGTATGATCGCGAGTGAATTAAAATCGATATCCCATCGAATCAAAAACATTTTCTTTTTATTTTTTGCTTTTTTCACCGTTAATTTATATTGTAAAAGAGTTTAACTGGATAATGACGCTGGATTTACGACCTCATTTCGTCGAAAAAATGATGTCATTTCACAGTAAAACAGTGCACTGTTATTTTTCACTGTTTAAAAACAGTGAAATATCAGTTTTATTTCACTTATATTTAACCAGGTTTTCCGAAGGAAAAAACTGGTTATTAGATTGGTAAATGCAGGCGGGCTGGCTGGCTGGCGGGCGGAACAAGCTTGTCCGGGCCATAACTTTGTCGTTCATTGTGAGATTTTAAAATCATTTGGCACATTTGTTAACCATCATTAGACGGTGTGTCGCACGAAAAAATTACGTCAATATCTCCAAGGTCAAGGTCACACTTTGAGTTCAAAGGTAAAAAATAGCCATAAATGAGCTTGTCTGGGCTATAACTATGTCATTCATTATGAGATTTTAAAATCATTTGGCACATTTCTTCACCATCATGGGACGGTGTGTCGCACGAAAGAATCACGTCAATATCTCCAATTTCAAGGTCGCCACGACTAAAAATAGATTTATTTTAAAACAAACTTACAAAGGGGGTTAATTTTGTTTGTTCATTTCAAAAGTTCAGTTTGAGTTGTCTCCCTTTATCAGATTTTTTTCACAATGAAAACCTAGTTTTGTGACAATTTTGTCCCTTGTTCTCTATAAACCACCGCAAAGCATAAAATAAAAGTCGTTATTTCTTTTTACATTGTTCCTATTCCTAAATGCGATTTCTTGCATTTGATGAGTATGATAAGAGATTTCAACAAATATTTTTTTACAAGTAATTTGGGAGTGGAGCTATAGGGTGACTTTTCTTAAAGTTTTTGAAGTTATAAAACATGGGCAAATGAATACCTGGTTTCAGCAGTGATTCACGCATATATCAATACCATATTTTTCTTAGAAAAAATACAGTATTATTGCAAATAAATATTATATATTTTACTGGTTATAAGAAATGTTGTTAAATAAAATGTATATCAACGACAATGACATTGCTATGTATGCATGTTCAACATAAAACTGTTGTGTGATGTACTTGTATGCATATTATTTAGAGTCAACAATGCGAAATGAATATAGCATGTCATGAATATAATTATTGTTGTTTTTCCAATAAGTATTGTTTTAGGTATAATTGTTAAGACGACAACATATTGCACATAATTTTCATCCTATTTCGCTAGTTGTATGCACGTCAACTCACGGGCTTTTCGTCGTGCATTATCTAGGCATGTTGTCTGTCAATTTTAATATGATGTTTTGAAATTTGATCGTAATTTCAACTGTCAAATGTGCGTTATTCTCTGTCGAAAATTACGCGGTAGGCATTTCAAAGTGTCAGTTTATGTTGAAATATGCGACGTCAAAAGAGTCAACCATCATCGACTGGAACGCAATATTCACGAAACAGATGACATTATTTATATTTGAACAAAAATACTTAAAGAATACATACACACAGTCTCGCGTTTTTAAGATATTGCATAAAAGGCTGGAAGGTAAAATACACGCTACATTAGTGAGACTGCAGTAGATGACATAAACGCACACTCCTTTATAACAAATGGTCATTTTTAGCTCATCTATTTTTTGAAAAAAAATTATGAGCTATTGTCATCACCTTGGCGTCGGCGTTGGCGTTGGCGTTGGCGTTGGCGTTGGCGTTGGCGTCGGCGTCCGGTTAAGTTTTGCGTTTAGGTCCACTTTTCTCAGAAAGTATCAATGCTATTGCATTCAAACTTGGTACACTTACTTACTATCATGAGGGGACTAGGCAGGCAAAGTTAGATAACTCTGGCGTGCATTTTGACAGAATTATGTGCCCTTTTTGTACTTAAAAAATTGCAAATTTTGGTTAAGTTTTGCGTTTAGTTCCACTTTTCTCAGTAAGTATCAATGCTATTGCATTCAAACTTGGTACACTTACTTACTATCATGAGGGGACTGGGCAGGCAAAGTTAGATAACTCTGGCATGCATTTTGACAGAATTATGTGCCCTTTTTATACTTAGAAAATTGACAATTTTGGTTAAGTTTTGTGTTTAGGTCCATTTTATTCCTTAAGCATCAAAGCTATTGCTTTCATACTTGCAACACTTACTAACTATCATAAGGGGACTGTGCAGGCAAAGTAATGTAACTCTGACTGGCATTTTGACAGAATTATGTGCCCTTTTTATACTTAGAAAATTGAAAATTTGATTAAGTTTTGTGTTTAGGTCCACTTTATTCCTACAGTATCAAAGCTATTGCTTTCATACTTGCAAGATTTATGAACTATCATAAGGGGACGGTGCAGGCAAAGTTATGTAACTCTGACTGGCATTTGGACGGAATTATGGGCCCTTTATACTTAGAAAATTGAAAATTTGGTTAAGATTTATGTTTTGGTCACTTTACCCCTAAAGTATCATAGATATTGCTTTCATACTTGGAACACTCACAAACTATCATAAGGGTACAGTAAAAGGACAAGTTGCATAACTCTGGTTGTCATTGTTACGGAATTATGGCCCTTTTTTGACTTAGTAACTTTTAATATATGGTTAAATTTTGTGTTTCGATCCACTCGAAGTATCAAGGCTATTGCTTTCAAACTTCAAATACTTACATGCTATCATGAGGTTACTGTACCTGGCAACTTGAATTTTACTTTGACCTTTGAATGACCTTGACTCTCAAGGTCAAATTATTAAATTTTGCTAAAATTGCCATAACTTCTTTATTTATGATTAGATTTGATTGATACTTTGATGAAACTACTCTTACCTGACATACCACAATAGACTTCACCCAAACCATCCCCCGTGCCCTCCCCCCCCCTCCCCCCCTCCCCCCCCCCCCCCTAATTTTTTTTTTTTTTTTTTTTTTTATAAGATCATCTCACAAATGACCACCACACCCTCACACTATACCCCCACCCCACCCCCCCACCCCCCCCCCAAATTTTTTTTTTGATTTTTTTTTTTTTTTTTTTTTTTTTTTTAAGATCATCTCACAAATTATCACCACACCCTCACACTATACCCCCCCCCCCCCCGATTTTTTTTTTTTTTTTTTTTTTTTTTCGCTTTTTTGGAAGATAATGTAATAAATGTCCACAACCCCACACTATACACCCCTCTTCACTCCACTCCTCCCTCCTTTGTGATTGAAAATGAGAGTCCCTTCACCTTTAAAAAGAAAATAGATGAGCGGTCTGCACCCGCAAGGCGGTGCTCTTGTTAAATAATATACCCCCCCCCCCCAAAAAAAAAAGACAAGAAAATCGCAAAATAACACCGAGCGTGTTGCTGTGGGTATTCGTGCACTTAAATGGCATATGGTGTTGAAGATGGCTCCTGTGCTTTTTTAACACATGAGGCACCATGAGCTGTCGTGTGAACAGAATGTATAAGGAAGGTCGTCACTGACTTGTTTCTTTTTGTTTTTATTCCAGTGCGATTTCTGGCATTTATTTAGTAAGATTCCCATTAGAAAAAAAATACGTATGCAAATATTTGTTTAGTAGTTTGGGAGTGGAGCTTTAAGGTACCTTTTAAAAAGAAGTTATCGAACCTAATAGTAATTGGCAAAATAATAACTACGTTCGGCACACATAAAGTTAATAATGTACTATATTTTGTCATAAAATATACATAACGAAAGCAGTGTAATATTCTATATTACAGGTTACAAGGAAATTTGTTTTTTAATGAAAATGTATATTTGCGACAGTGGCAATGACACTGCGCTTACTCTATTTTGCATGTTCAACATAAAACGTGTGTAATTGATGTACGGTAAGCATGTACTTTAGAGAAAACAAAGTGAAATGAATAAGTTGGTATTAATGTACGTGTTGTTGTTTTTCACAGGAGTGTTGATTTCATACATTTCATTCTGACAACGAACGCGTGTTATCATTAAAATAACTTAGACCCGACAGGTATTTGCATCCAATTTCACTAGTTTGGTGCACGTCAAGTAAACAGCTTTTCAACGTGCGTCATATCTTCTTCGGTACTCAAGTTGTCTGTCAATTGTAATATAAAGTTTTGAAATTGGAGCTTACTTTCTCTTGTCAAAGTCGCATGTTCGCTGTCAATAATTACGCGCCAAGGATTTTTAGTCATCATTTAATGACGTCAAGCGAGTCACGAGCCTTGAAATGCAATATCCATGCCATAATAGTGGATATTCTATTAGTATAAAAGCATGCACACATGTTTTTAAGTTATTGCATTAACTAGTTTAGGGACAATAACATAACATTAGTAAGACTGCGGTACAGTACAATCGGAGCGTTATATATATACATGTACATATATATATATATCTAACGTACACAAGGTCATGGCCGTACTTTCTTTTTCAAGAAATAATCATTCCATTCTCTACCCACACCCCCTGTTATGAGAGGAACTTTTTTTTATCGCATTCAGTTTCTGAAGGGTTTATTTAACATACATGCCTTGATCTATACATATCTCAGCGACGTGTTTGCACGATAATTTAAAAAAGAAGGTCTTTGGGAAAACCGGTCATAATGCATATGCGTAGTGTCGTCCCAGTTTAGACTGTGCAGGTCGCACAGGCTAACCAGGTACGACATTTTCCGCCTAATTACTAGTAGCTCGGCTAGTTGAGGAGAAACCCCGAGGAATTGTCATAGCCAGCTCGCCCGCAGTCCGCGTCGTGCTTAAACCGTAACAGTGGCTCTAAAATCAAAGTTTTTACATACAACTTTGAAACTTCATATTTAGCTGCACCTTGATGAGTTCTACAAGCCACACCCATTTTTGGGTCACTAGGTCAAAGGTCAAGGTCACTGTGACTTCTAATGTAAAACTTCTGACAAGCTTTCATTTATTCAAAACTGCACCCGCAGCCGAGCATTGGCACCCGCTATGCGGTGCTCTTGTTTTGATTTAGGTGTAATAGAGCCTTTTTCTTTAAACAAACATATCTTTAAAGTTAACAGTATACTAAATAACCGTTTCATGTAGGGCTGTACTCTCTAAGAAAATATCATTGTTGACAGGAAGGCATGTTTTTACACTTTTTACTACTATTCGGGTGTTATCTTTCGGAGATAATTATAGGGCATGAATAGGTGTTCACTACCGAATCCCTGAAATATGATAAACTTGAAGACTATAGTAAACCATTGCACTGATTAAGGTTACATTCCACTTAGAAACGGCCGAAAAAAAGTTGCAAAAACAGTCGATTTGTTTTTTTTGTCAAGTTATTTCTTGCATTGTACATGACATATCTTTTTGTTTATTGCATAAATCGATTCCGCTTATAATGGCCTTTAAGAAAAGGTTATGGGGGTCTCTATGTGCAAAATGTTGAATTTATTTTGGCTTAAAGTTGTCGCTTTTACATTTAATTATAGCGGGAAACTATTTGGTATATTCTGACCTAAAAGCGTAAAGTAGCTCTGATTAGCCTGCGTGGCAGGACATTTTACGCACATCCATTAAGCCCGGTTTTCTACGAAAACTGCTAAAATCTAAATTACTTTTGTGAAATCTTTGGAAACGCGATTCACCGAATATACCATGAAAATACGTCATTGGCTAAAATAATAAATAAACGAGTGACCTATTTGTGCGTGGCTTAATGATTGCTTTCTGGGGTTTGCATGAGGTTGTGTACATGTATGGAAGGCGAAGTAGAAGAATAAGTGAATGAAAAGAGCGATAGGGAACAGTTTTGTTACACACAATAAACGAACAAGGATAATAATAATAAGTAAGAGTAGTAAAAGCTTTCTTAGCCATATGCATTCAATATATAATACAGTGAATACATGTACTGTACTAGGAATATATATACATCTTGAAAATTTGTACTCGTTTTGAATTGTTTATCATTATTCTATATAGCAAATTAGCAGGTCATGTATAAAAAAGGGCGACGACACTTGTTTCAAATTTAATCTGTTAGGTTTGTTTAAACGCCGTAACTACTTAAATGTATAAGCTTACATTACCGATCATCAAACATTTTTGTTGATCGAGTACAGCTTGTCGCAATGTCCAGCATGGTAATTGATTATTTACATTTGATGTAATTGGCCGAGAATTTGTAAAATGTCAACTAGGCTATACGGCTGATGTTGCTTGATATGTTAAAAGGTTGTATCTTTATAACTTACTTACGTTAGATAGACTCTTTGTAACAACCTGTGAAACATATCCAACGTATATATTGTTGGATTATTCATAGGGTATATATCGTAAAAGTTTTACCAACACTTCATTCATTTATTAGATCGAAGTAATTTTTAACTGATAACTTTATGTATAAAGTGGACATTTATTAACTTGTTGTTTAAATAACTGACCACTGGACAACCGATTTGTTATCTTTTGAAGGTAAGGATTGGATTTATATAATGAAAACTTTAAAATTCGTTCATTGACTGTTTACCTAAGTAAAATGTAATATGCTGATTTTTATGCATTCATTTAGATTTTTGCCGAAAAAATAATTATTTAAATAGTGTGACAAACTTCCGCTTCTTCAGATACACAAAAGCATGTATTCAATGCTAACATTCATGTATGCTGCTAGCTTACAGAAATGAATTATTTAAACTTTTTACAGCTATATAACCGAATAAAAAGTACAGCTTTATTATTAAATTGGGAAAACTGTGTATTTTTTAGTTATATCTGTTGGTAACACAGATAAAGCGTGCAAAAAGGAATTTTTTCGTAAGCCGTTTTCGAATATGAATATTTTTCCGCATGGTAGAATGTAATTATGTTACATGACGTCAAAATGTAATAAATTGATCCATATATTTTATCAGCGCTCTCGTATATGGATCACTTGTTAGAAAAACAAAACACTCTTATTTCATTTGTTTGTTTTTATGTCACAAATGGTATTTACAAATCAATGCAGAGCTGGATTTGTCCATGAGCTATATGCGTTCTCACATTTATTTAATTAGGTTCACCAATCCATGATTAATTGAAACGTTAATATAAAATAAAATCGAGGCAATCAAATATTTGACGTGATATATACCAATGTCGTTTAAGGCGATCATACTAGTGTACCATTTCAATGTTAACATTTTATTTTCGCAATTTTTAACCAATTATATATGAATATAACAATATAGCAATATGTGATAATATTAATTAACAATCTTTACATGGTACCACGAATGAAATATCGTTTACTGACATGACGTACAATTGAGTCGAGTTCTGAGAAAACTAGGCATAATGCATGTGTGTTAAGTGTCGTCCCAGATTAGCCTGCGCTATTCGCACAGGCTAATCAGGGACGACACTTTCTGCCTAAATTGGATTTTTGCAAAGAAGATACTTCATTTAAACGAAAAATGTCGTAAATGCGGAAAGTGTTGTTCCTGGTTAGCCTGTGCGGATTGCACAGGCTAATCTGTGAATACACTTTACGCACATGCATTATGCCCAGTTTTTTTCAGGACGTGACTCAATTTAACGCCGACACCGACACGTTTACTATTGTTGCTTGTAAAAGCAAAATGTGGCCTTGAGGGAAAAACTTTTATCATTCCATAAAGAGCACACGTGAGTCCATTTCCGGCATGCAGTCGCGTTGTAGAAACATACAAGTTTCCAGACGTCTTTGTATCTTAAATTTCTAAAAAATATACGTGATATCAGAGGCGCGTGGAGATAAAGTCAGCTAGCCATTATATGCATGTTACCGTTTTGGGGAGTTCTGTTTTAAAGATTTCTCTTGTTTTAAACCCCTGCCTCTGATTATCCTGGTCAGGATGGTACACTGGTCCGGATGGTCCACCGGTCAGGATGGTTCACTGCGACTGTTGACGCATGTCAATATCCAAACAACCCTCCTAAGATATTTTAACCATTTACCACTAAGATGCGTATTTTGACTCATTTGTAGACACGTAGAAAGTGAAATTTAATTAAAGATCTTTCTTACTAGATTCAATTTTATACGGCTTCATTTCCAACCCTATGGTTCTGAAGAGCAGAAAACAGCATAACACCTGAACAGGCTGTTCTAGTTTTATGCTGTATGCACATTTCCATTTCTACTTTGGCTCTGAGTGGGAAAGGGTTCAATACGTCATTCTTTAGAGTCTAACCACGTGTGGTGATTTGACAGTTTTCGTCACTAGCTATTTAACTTTCTGTTATGCAATGTTGGTTGTAAATGCTGCGATACAGAATATGACAAGTTCCAGACAAATCTTTTCCACTGCTGTCATGTGCAACAGTGAAGTCAAATCTTATTTCCAGATGCAAAATATTTAATATACAATGTCCTGTTTTACTTACAGGATGATTTTCGAGCACGAGGGTGCGCCTCATAGCGGGCCAAAATTTGCCGATGGCATGACGTATTCGCCAAAGTTCATGTTACCGCTGGTCCAGAATCTTGTTCATCTAGAAGCAAGCCGAATTTTACCGGATATGACGCAGATCACGAGATTCTATATCTACACCCTCTCTAAAGACATGCGCACAACCGGAAACAGAATCGTCCTAAAGACTATTAGTTGTAATTATTTCGTATTAGAATTAATTTGCAGCCGCCATTTTGATGGACGCCCCAGACTTTATTTAAACGTGGACAGTTATCGTGAAAACGAAGATGACCTCGTTTTCCGAGGTCGAATATGGGACTCGGGTCTAGGATTAATTTACTGTGCGATCAATCTCATCGATAGACTTAGTTATTACTTAAAGTTTAAACACAATGCGATGCGATTTTCTGAGAAGTTCTTGACATTGCTTGGAATCGGTTTCTACAAGTGTTTACTAGATCACGAAAGGATCATTTTGATGGCGTACGGACTGAGTGCAGCGGAAGTGCTTCTCGATCTGTTTTTCAAGACTCCCCGTCCGCTGTATAGAACAATGACGTCACAAATAACCTGTTTGGAGAGAGCGTTCTTCTAATCGACGACATTGCTTGGAATCAGTTCTACAAGTTTTACCCGATCACGAATTAATAATTTTGATGACGAACGTACTGAGTGCAGCCGAAGTGCTCCTCGATCTTTTTTCAAGACTTCGCGTCCGCCGCACAAAACAATGACGTCACAAATAACCTCTTAGAAGAGAGCGTTCATCTGAATCCCGACTTCTGTAGATCTTTCTAGCTTAACGTGTTTTTTGTTCAAACAAACGTCACAATCACAAACAATACAGCCATTTAAGGGTAATGCAACTTTCAAAGGTTAATAAACCTTTGAACAACACAATTGCAGTTATCGTCGCTGTTCTTCGAAAACCGCGTAAGTAAAATTTGGCGCAAAATGTTATTGGTTTTTATAAGAATGGCGGGTTCACGGGTCATTTTCTGCGAAAATACTGGATTTCATATCCAATTGGAAGGCATAGTTATGAACACGTGAGAAAATCCTGAACACTCATTGGTGCACTAATTGTTTCTGCAAAAACTGCGTAAGTCAATTTTTCCAACTTTTCAAAAAACATTTATTAAATATTTTTTTAAGTTTTAAAATATATTAATTTAGATAGTCTTAATAAAAATGGGCATATTTTTTATTTATGAAAATATAAAAGCCTGTAGTTGTCATTTTAATTCTAAAAATGGACTTACGCAGTTTTCTCTTTAATATTGGGTTTCTTTTTTAGACTATCTAAATTATTATATTTTAAAAATGTTTTTTTTTGCCTATTGAAAAGTTGTTAAAATTGACTTACGCGGTTTTCGAAGAACAGCGACGTTATGTACATTTGAAGATAAAAACGTCTGCTTTTTGGCCCAAGCTAATCTTTAACCTTTATTTCTTGCGAAATAAATGCAGCGAGGACGTTAAACGCCAATCAAATTGCGCACAATTGTCTAAATTCCGGGAATGCAAACATACTGTTACTTCAACTGGGGCACATAGCTAACGTGTTACCCGTACAGCAAACTCGTGATCACAGGCCTTGTCATTCTTGATAGAAGATTTTCACAATTTATCAAATTAACCCGACATTTGGGATTATTATATTTACATTAAGCCACGAAGAATATAATATAATTACACCACTGTTAACTCTTCAATATCGAAGAACTACTAGTATTTTGAAATCAGTGCAGTTTTAATTGTTATTAGTTGTGTTTTGGCTTCGAACATTTAGGTATCTTTATTTTGAAATATGGTCCCCTTTAAACTTGTTGTGTTTTGCTAATGCATTGAACGAATCCATTACATATATTAAATTGATTTTGTCATTTATGTCTGGAAACTTCAATAGCATTAAAAGATGAGAATGGATGCGCATATCATTGTATTTTTATTGTTATAAGCATCAGATTAAATTTGTCTTTGATGTAAGCGTTTCGTTTATTTTATTTTGTTTGATGCTTATTCTTAAGTTCAGAGAGTGTCTATCTAAGATCTATCTAAACAACATTTTCAGTTGAAATCGATTGGATCCATAATTCCAATTATGTGGAAAGTATATGTTCTTTTTTAAATTGGTTTTGTTGACATGTGGCTTGATTTCAATCAACGTTGTCTGAAACAGAGTGTGGGCGCCATGTTGTACTGTTTATGTTGCACAATGGAATTCTATTCAGATAAAAAAAATCGCCCGGACTGATATGATTATATTTTGTTTAAACCGATTTATCTTAGCTCAATTGCATAGAAAGCCTAAGACGTATTATTTAAACTCTCTCAAGTCAGTAACCTCGGACTAGAACCATTACTAGGTGTATATGGTGTATATGGGAAAGATAAAAGGAATACTCGCACGAGCCCGTGACCTCCCGGTTGCTAGGCGTGTTGCATGTCCACTGCAACACGGCATATGTGCACACCAGATACGCCAGATACGCATAACGGACGTCTCATGGCGTCGATTTCTTGCTTTTTATATTAAATACATGTACTTTTCGCAGTTTATATTTCAATGCCGATCTCAGAGCTAGCACAATATCCTCTCCTGCTGTCAACCTTTTAATATCAGTTTCAATTGAGACACGAAATGAACCGTAGCTTGCTATGTGCGGATCGTGCTTTTATTTCCATCTGAGAGCTAGCACCAGCTGGATATTAGCGATCACCTTGTATCGCTGTTAGTATGGGTCTAATATTAACATAGTTCGATATTCTCAACCACCGCGCAGAGATTTGACGGGAACCAGCATAGCTGGTTTAAATCCATGCCTTTCATAACCAACCATGTGATAAATGCCTAGTCATGTGGAACCATAACATTACCGTTCTTATTTTTACTTTTTTTTATTTAGGTATGTTTTAATCATTATGAACCTAAACTTATACACTATTTTTTTTTAAGCGACATAATCCGAGACGATATTGCATATCGAAAATCTCAATCAATGAGGAATAACCTTATTTTTACCGGTGCACCGGAATTTGACGGTGAAACACCAGAAGTGACGGAAACTAAGCTCCAGGTGCATCTACATAAGGCCATGAAGATCGCGAAGGAGGATGCCGACTCCTTGCAGCTTGAGAGGGTACACCGCTCTCCGAGCCACCCAACACCAAGGAAGACCCGATCAGTAATTGCAAAGTTCGCCTTCTTCAAGGACCGCGAGGCTGTTTGGCGGCAGTGGAAACAACTGAACGGTACACACTTTAACGTATTCGAGCAGTTCCCACCGGAAGTGGTAGCCAAACGTAGACGACTGGTACCGAAGATAAAAAAGGCGAGGGGGCAACGCAAACGATCCTGGATAGCCTACGATACCCTCTACGTTGACGGTCGTCCGGTCAAGGAAAAGGGACACGATGCGGGGGGGGGGGGGAACTATAGCGATCCTGTCGTGGAATGTGAATGGTCTAGCGCAATAAAAGATTGACGATCCTTTATTCGTTGATGTTTTGTTTAAATATGATATTTGTTTTTTGTTCGAAACTTGGACCAATTCTTCAAGTAACATTTCTTTAAATTGATATATTTATCACATTTTTAGGACATTCCAAAACAAGAACTCACATAGATGTAATGATGGGCTTGTTTCGGACATCCACTTCGGATTTAGAAAAGGGCATTCACCAATTGACGCTATATACATATTAAAGTCTTTGGTTCAAAAATATGTTAATACAATATAAAATGTTATATACGTTGACATGATGAAATCATTTGAAAATGTTTATCGAAATGCATAATTGCTTAAAATATATAAAGCCGGCATAGAAAGTAAATTACTTAGAATAATAGAAGACCTACATAATTACTAATTAGTGTTTATTAACATCATGGCGTTCACGATGAACGGTTATTCAGATTATAAACGGTGTATATTATGTTCCTAAATTATAAAGACAATAACGTGCAATAATGTGTGATAACTAGGGAATTAACGCATACTTAAGTATAATTTTACTGTGTCATTCGATACATAAAATAAGACTGCATCACGAAATAACACATGTGAAACATTTATTATCCCTGGTAATGGACTATTTGTATATACACTTTTATTTCCTCCAGGGTAGGAGAGCAGAACATACAGTATAAAGAGCAAGCATGCATTCAGAATTAAGTACAGTTTCACAGCACATTGTATGTTATAGTGACATATACATTGTTTATAGCAAACGAATAAAATATATTGAAGTAATGAATAGGTACATTAAGAATATACATTTTGACAATTGACAATATCACCATAAATAACATTAACAATAAACAGTGCGACAGCAATTGTCATCATATTGATCAAATTCAGTGAAATGTCTGAGCGATGCGTTTCTACCCCTGACTTTTCACTGAGGTTTTTGACGAAATCGAAATTCATGAGTAAATTACCTAGTGAATAGTAGTCTACATACGTGTAAGGTAAACCTCAACTGATTATGAGAGTAGCGGAATGGCGAGCGGTTTAATATTGTCTTAAGATGAATACGCGTCTTTCAAAAATAATTTCTTGAGAAAGAAATCGAAACGTAAGGATACGTAAAAATATGTAATTTAATACACCTTAACTTTTAAAAGCTGAAAAACAGCCATCGTAATATAAAAGTTTAAGAAGCGCCCATTTTCATTTTCTGAGCTGAGTTTCAGCAACAATACTGTTTGCCCAAAGGCGTTCATTGACATTCATGCCGTTAATCGGAATATTCCGATGCGGTTAAAGACACGTTCCCACAGCCGCTTTCGCTCTGCATCATTCGTGGTACGGAAACACATCAAATGTACAGTTATGTTATCAACGATAAGGCTACACCGGCTACACTTTTGTCTCGCGGTTATTTTTAATATAGCTTTACATAAAATGCCAGATTAAAGTATAGGCATGTGCAATATAATCTTTTAAAGGGATCTTTTCACGCTTTGGTAAATTGACAAAATTGAAAAAAGTTGTTTCAGATTCGCAAATTTTCGTTTTAGTTATGATATTTGTGAGGAAACAGTTATACTGAACATTTACCATGGTCTAATATAGCCATTATATGCATCTTTTGACGATTTTAAAACCTAAAAATTATAAAGCGTTGCAACGCGAAACGATTGAATAATTTGGAGAGTTCTGTTTTTGTCGTTAAATTTTGTGAAACTACGAAGATTGCTTATATAAGGTATAAAATACTTCACATGTATGTACTCGGCGGAATAGCTCAGTAGGCTAGAGCGTTTTTACTTCAGTACTCTGGCAGGACTCCAGGGGTCACTGGTTCGAAACCTGGTCCGGGCAATGTTCTTTTCCTTTTTTTAATTTTATTCTTGATTTTTTACTGGAGCTTTTACGATCCAATGTTTACATTTATCGATATAAAGCATTTAATGAATAAGTTAAAAAATGCCAAAATCTGTGAAAAGGCCCCTTTAAGGTACATTATATTAAAATTAGCACATACAATAACATTAAAATATACGTACCAAGCATGTAAAATGTCAAAGTTTTAAACGGCATATGTATGATATTACTCTCAGGATTGATTTTTGAAAACCCTGTCTACAATGCCGGCCCCGGAAGCGACCATTTCGCAGCGGTGAGAGAACGATAAATGAACATTTTCACTAGGTACTACGTTTTCCATGTTTATTGCTCGCATTTGTTTTCAGCACACCATTGTAATAAATCCATTATTAACATTGAGCGAGTGTTTTTTTACAACCCGAGGTCAAATAATTTATTTTCTGAAATAGAAAGATATTACTATTCCTTAAATAGATAATACAAATACTAACATATTTTAGTTTGGAAAAAAGTGATTTACGGATGCAATTCTATTATATATACATTATTTGTAATGTAAAATAAGACCACGTAGTTGCATCAAATCGATAAACCGTATACTCTTAGACAAACAACAGACAGACGTACCTATACATTTCTATCTACTGGTTGCTTGTTTTATTTACTTGCGTACCTATACATTTCTATCGACTGGTTGCTTGTTTTATGTACTTGCGTACCTATACATTTCTATCGACTGGTTGCTTGTTTTATTTACTGGGTACATTGCACATGACCTAGAGCTATAAACAATCCACATCATCATCTTTCTACCTACGCTTTCAGGCAATATCCAGAAAATGTGCGGAATCAAACACAGAACAACAAATAAACATCACACACACACACATATATTATAAATATAACGTTATATCTATGTTATATTCTTTATAGTCTAAATACGAGGCTATGCAAATATTTCAATGTATATGGTTTAAGTTTTGTGGCTATACAAAGAAGAAACAACAAACCGGTACAATTAAACAAACCTTATTTAATCATAATCCGGAAATTGTTTGCGGTGAAGAAAGTACACAAATGTCACAGTAATCACTAATCAATAATGAACGTAAGGACTGGTAAACACATGTTATTGTTTTAACTCAAGTACGAACTTTACATCACGGGTTCAAAAATAAGAAGACATGAAGTCAGTGCGATGCAAATAATAATTACCATTTTTAATATAAAAATGTTTCATAATAGGCTTGTGTCCGTATATGATTATGTATCTATAATCATAGTATGCAAAGCATGGATATAAAGGGTCAGAGGCGGTTAATCTTCCGTTGACGCACAATTGAGTTATCTACTTTGCGTCATACTTGTTAATTTGTGTACCGAATTAAAACATACATCAGTCATTGACAACCTATTATGAACTATATATTTGATTAAAATGAGTCGAAGATGTTTACATGTTGCTGCCACGATGCTTTGTATCATATCAGGCAAGGCTTAAACTAAAATAACAACGATTCTTGCAGATTCTGTTTTTTATTGGTGCCGAGCCTGACATATGCAAAACGAAAGGGCAGTAACATGCTTACACTTTTACCATACCTACATGCCACGCTGTTTAAACTTATAAAAATATATATTATCTACTACACTCCATTGTAATGGTGTTTGAGGGATGTTGTTAGACGTTTGACGTACAAGTCATGACGTTATAAGCACTTGCCTTTAGTATTTGTAAAATACATGTGTATTGCTATCAAAGTTGCTTCATTGCGTCTAATATTTTACAGATTGGTATCAAATTGTTTGTTTTTGACTGCGTCTTAACCAAAAATGATGACTTGACATTGGATTCCAAGCAATGTTACGTACATATACACTGATATGAAAGAGTATTAACGTGAAATAAAAAATATACCATTCACTTTTGTTTAAGGTCGATATCTACGTATACATAGGTATTATAAAATTATAGTCGAATCATTTATAGTAATTATCACTTTCGTTTTCAAACAACACATCATACAACGAACAATCAAGTCGTATTCTGATTTTAATCATGAATAATTTTTTTAACTTTTATATCATAGCACGCATCTTTCAAAGGCTTGCAATATTCATAAATCTGCTTTCATCTAGTAAATTGAACCGCTGATACTCAAAGATGAAAGGTTTACAAAATAAAATGAACTCCAATTTATCACGATGTATGAAGAATATAATCCATGTAAAAGTGATTTGTGCACGTCTGTAGATGAACAATTTTGACAATTATCCGTAAACTTCACAGTGTCTCTCTGAGTGATAGTAATTTACATGTAATATCATTCTTGAGGGTGTTATTAAAGCTTACACAAAGGCAGGCATGCATAAACATAACATATTAAACTTTTTTTTTCAAAACATTTAACATTTAATGAGTGCAAAATCGCATTTTGCCGCATTTGCAATCCGTGAGAAGAATCTGTCTTAAGTTGTTTTATCTTTCAGTTTGCAAGGTTGTAAGTACATCTTGATAACTCTTATGGTTAACCCATTTATGCCTAGCGTATAGAAAAAAGGCCTTGGCAAACAGCGTAGACCCAGATGAGACGCCGCATGATGCGGCGTCTCATCAGGGTCTTCGCTGTTTGCTGAAAGGAATTTCTGTAAGAAAAATTAGTAATTTCAACTCAACTCAACTCAGTTTATTAAGTAAATAAAGGCCGTTGGCCCAAAATACACAGTATTTGATACAAAATATAACACACGTTTGTAGTTGCGAACACATCATCTTAATACTAAAATATGTCAACATATTACATAGTGTTAATGTTACATTAAAAATATATCAGCTAATTCAATTTTGTTCAAAAGATTAAACACATCTTCTTAATACTAAAATATGTCAACATATTACATAGTGTTAATGTTACTTTAAAAATATATCAGCTATTCAATTTTGTTCAAAAGATGATACACATACAAACACAATTTCAATAGTGTGTCATGATCTGTTTTGCTCATCAAAATATAAAAGTCATGTACAGAATTTCCACCCATATACCAGTTATATAGAAATTCTCTACGGACAACGTCATATTTACTACATTGAAAAAACGCATGGTATTCACAGTCAATAATAGATAAATGTTTCTCGATAACACAAAAATTACAAATTCTCAAATTATATTCAAGATGCAACTGCCTACCAATTTCAATAGTTAATTTGTGATTGGAGCATCTACACTTGGCAAAGGCTATCTGCTATTTTAGCGGAATTTCCAACTGCAAATATCTTTCGGTGTGAAGTAGAGATTTATAGTTCTTATAATGGTTACCGCTAGATGCATTGTTTATGTCACTGTGCCAATTTTGTGTGACGCAATCAATTATACACTGACGAAAATTACACACAAATAAGTCTACGTTGCCAATATCCTGAGAGATCCAGGCGAATCCGAAACCATATCTAAATATTAAAGATTTTACATGTGTTGCCCAGAAAGTACGCCCGGCGTTATCTATTGATATTAACATATTATAGCATTGTTTAGGAAATCTGTTATTAGGCATCATTAACAGTTTACACCAATATTTAATGCAATTAACAAAATATGTAACAGATAAGGGTAGTCGGCCACATTCGCCAAGGGCGATATATGTATTAGTATTTTTCCTTACATGCAAAATGCGTTTACAAAATTTATTTTGGACAGTTTCAATGACATTTACATGTTCATATCCCCATATCTGTGAGCCATAACACAATATTGGCTTTACCATGCTATCAAAAAGTAAAAAGAGTTATTTAATAGGGAAGTTTCCAAAAGTCCCTTTATAACTATAGCTTGAGAATATTGCTTTTGAGCTTGTGAACTTAGTTTTTCTTGCGCCGAGTTCCACGATTATATGAGTGTAAACAATAATCCCATGTTTTTATAAGCGACAGTGGTATTTAATTTCGTACCCCGATATGTCCAGCGCTCGTAATTTCTTTAAAGTCCGCCATTTCTAAAAACAATAACTTCAGTTTTATCTAAATTAATCTCCATTACCGTGTTAATGCAAAATTGATCAACAACGTTTAACTGTTGTTGAAGTTTAACGGCCGTTTCCACACAGCTAGCAATATCGTCCGCAAACATGAGACATCAAATGTCAGGTATTTCATGTGAAATAAAAATTCCGGACCCACATGTTGCACGTAGCATAACTGATAATTCATCTATAAATAGAGCAAATATGGTAGAACTGGTCTTGTCACCCTGACGGGTACCAATATCACATTGAAAAAAATCTGATATAGTATTTTGACAATTGGTTCTATACTTCGCCGCAGAATTAGTTTCGGTTGTATTATGTACTTTAACGCAGAAAAAGAGAGAGCTATACATATTTTTTATTACGTCAATGAATTTACCTTTAATTCCCTTTTTGGTAAGTGCTTGAAACATTACATTGTGGTTTATTTTATCGAATGCCTTTCTAAAGTCTATATTTAAGCAATAGAATCTACCCCCCTTTTTTGACAATTTTTTTTGAGCCATCGCTTGAAGGCAGAAAACATTATCTATAGCTGAATAGCCGGCCCGAAACCCTGCTTGAGATTCATCAAATTTATTGTTTCCTTCCGCCCATTCATATAATCGTTTATTTAATATACCGGCAAATATTGTGTACATTATATTACTTAAAGAGATTCCACGGTAATTTCCAAGAATATGAGTATGTCCAGATTTGTGAATTGGACATATTATACTCTGATCCTAAGTTTTAGGAAAATAACCAGAATCAAAAATTCGATTAAAAAGTAATACTAAGAAGGGTGTAATATTGTTTAATGAATTTTTATAAAACTCGGCTGGTATTCCATCGATGCCAATGCTTTTATTATTTATTAAATTACGGATTTGAAATTCGACTTCTGCGAGTGTAAATGGCTCATTTTAAAACTAACTCACATTATCGTTTATGGCATCTGCGTTATTGTTTATAACAATGCACGGCGCTTGATCGCTGTATAATAAACTACGAAAGTAGTCGTGCCATTCATTGGCCTCGATACTAGTTCTAATGTTTTGTTTCGGTTTAGCTTGCTATTTTTTTCCACAAGAAATTTGGATTTTTGATTCTGGAGTAGTTCCGCTCTATTTTTTCTTTGTAACTCAAACATTTTAGCATTTCAATAATTTTTAAATATATTTCTGCGATCCTTGTACTCATTCAGATCCGATGCTAAATTTGAAGCTCGAAATTTACGTATATGTGTATTTTTGTTTCTTAAGATTATCACATTGTTCATCCCACCAAAGTGGCTGTAATGATCGTTTGTAGTTAGGTAATAAAAGCATATTTTTGCCTGCCTCATAGTATACAGCGTTAATTTTGTCAATCGCCGCTTCAATATTTGTAGTAATGAGATTCATTATTATATTATAATTTTCATTTAAGAGCGTATTTATATGAACGCGAAAGGCATCAGACAATCTTTCTTGCCATTTGTATTTATTTACGCGCGAAACTTCTTTATTTTTACCAAAATCATTGCGGTTGTTATTTATGTCTTCCATGTTTATTCGACTGTAAATTGGAAAATGATCAGATTCTGAGCGGTCAAGTACTTTGAAGTCAATTTTTCTCGAAAATAATTCTGATGAAGCAATCATGTAAGCTACAACACTTGCCCCTTCGTTTGAAACACATGTGAAATGGCCTTCCTTATCGTTCGCGAATCTTCCATTTAGAATATGTACATCAAACACACAGCATAAATTGACTAACGATTTTCCAAAATTATTTCCCCTTAAGTTATCTCTATTCGCGCGTTGCATATCAAAATCACTGCTTTCATAATCTATGTCTCCAAATATATAATATAAATCATCGCAAGGTATGAAATCTAAGTAATCTTGCGTTCTAGAATTTAAGTCTCCTGATAAGAAAAATAGAGCATCGGGATATGCAAATTTTAGCTGTTCTAAGTTAGAAAACATACAATGTATGCCATTCTTCTCATCTGTTAGGTTATATATTGATGACCCCTCTGATGTGATATAAGTGTAATACATAATGACATCTTTTGACTTAAACAATTTAGAAAATTTACAGTACAACACAACACAATCATTAAAGTGAGTATTAATACGCGATATTATATTTAACTTCTGTAAATGGTTAGAAATAAAAACACATATGCCTCCACTGTTACGTATACTGTTCGGATTTAACTCTGTAACATGATCATAACATGTGTAAGATTCTAATAATGAATTAAATTCACCACAACAGTTTCCCCAAGTTTCACATAGACTAACAATATCAAATGAAGATAAGTTTTAAATTCTAGATTGGTTATGTGTTAACGTAAGCCTGCAATATTCCAGCTAGCGATATTTATATCAAGCAATTTCCTCGTGCTGTCATTGTTTGTTGGGTTACGGCCAAATTCCTAGTCCATGAATGAAGTGTCGGATCGTACGTCATCCTCGTGAGAGCCTATTTCGTCTCTGGTTGGCGGATTCCCATCATTGGGCGGGATGCGTTCACTTACGTCATCATTCACGTGGTTGATCCTGTTGTTACCAGCCAATCGGTGATGTGCATCATTATTGTTGTCTGGGTGACCACGTGCAGGACGTTGTCGTGTTGTAGGTCGCCGGGTACCAATGGGAACAACTGACTGTGTAATGTCGTTGTATTTTTACACTTGGTCATTCACAATTAATTTATCATAACGTATTACGGCATAGTTATCATTTCTTCTCTCTTGTACCATATGCTTTCAGAGAATTTGTCTATGTTTACGTACTTTGTCGCTGACGTCCTGTTGAACAGTGTGTGACCGATTATGTTGCAGCTGCCTATTCGCCCGTCCTAAAATCAGTTCACAGTCCTTGAACCGTGTAAACCGTACCATGATTGCACATTTGCTTGGGTCCCGAGATTTTATGCGATGTGCACGATCGATTTCGAACGTATCTGCTTCGTCCCCAAAATTCAATGTATCTTTTAGAAATGAGCGTACTTTTCTTTCCGAAACATCCCAGTTTTCATTTATATATCCGTCTATACCGTTAAAGCGAAGATTGTTTCGTCGGGATTGATTTTCAATCTTATCCAACTTATTTTTCATTTGTGACACTTCCTCCCGTAGTAATATGTTATCACCCATAAGTCGGTCATTTTCTTGCTTTAATTCGCTGATGGTTGAAAAAATTGAGTCATTCTTAGTATTTCTACCGCCGATTTCTGTGACTAAGCGTTCAATTTGTTTATCATGGTCGATTTTCATATTCCTTAGAAAATTCAACATTTCAGAATCATTACTGGAATCTATGGTTGACCTACTTTGGTTGTTTTGAGTAGTCCCGCTGTTATTCAATGGCGATGGCGACGGTTGAGCAAAGGCATAAGATGACATTGTCCACTGCCTCGTCACCACGCCGTCTAATGTATCGTGTCGAGGGGTTGTGGCTTTAGAGAGACCTTCACAGGCCCGAGAGTCTAGAGGCTGCTTTTTGTTACGTGCCGGGTCCTGTCTGGGTGGACCAGGATTTCTCTCCACATCGCCACACAGAATATCAAGATAGCCATGCACGTGCTCAGGCGCCAAATGAGAGAAATCGACTTTTTAACTCCTTTAGACAAAATAAGCACCTTTACACATTTAGCACGTCTTTTTTAACCACAAAAGATCCAATTCGCACACGCCAAGTAGTAATATCCACTCCCATTTTATTGAATATTGAAAAAATCGACAAAATTATACATGTGCAAAAACACATCCATTTTATTCAAGGGACGCAACTACTTATAAATTATAAAATAAATATACAGTAGAATTGCAATAACTCGAGCTGGCGATTTCTCGAAAACTGGCGATTACTCGAGCATTAAAGAAAGTCCCTAGCATTTTCCTTTAATGTCTATATAAAAATACCCGCGATAACTCAAACATGCGATTTTCGATAACTCGACGTCGTAGGCCGGTCCCTGAAAGGCATTTCACACCTAATTAACTGGCAATTATTCGAGGAGACTTTCTCGTCTGGTCGGTGCTAATAATATTCGAGTTGTGAAAAAGCGCAATCAAGCAGACAAACGACGCTCGATTAGGTGTGAAGTTAGTTGCAGTTTAAGATACACTGCAAATTGATTATATTTATGTTTTGTGTGTATGTTGAAATAATTAAATGAATTTACGATCATCTTAATTGTTTTGTTTATTATACTGTAACCTTAAGCGATTTTTACACAGCATTTTTTTCTCTAGCACCGTCTTACATGTAAATAAAGCGTTGGTCAGAAGTTAGCATTATCAACCGAGACAGTGAAAACAAATAATACCATGGATTACTCGAAACCTGCGATTACTCGAGCATCGCTGTCCGTTCCGTGCTTCCTCGAGTTATCGCAGTTTTACTGTAGAAATAAATATACTTGACACCTCTAATTTTGGAAATAAATTGATTCATTTTAGAAGGATGGGAGAGTCAACTAGGCATAAATGGGTTAAGATTATTGGCATGTTATTCGTCGTTCAGTGTCTCGCAATCATTTTAATTCTATATGAAACAAACAAACAACAACAACAACAACAAAATTCAGCTCTTTAGCATGCAATGGTCTTAAGCCAAATATACAAGCACAAAGTGAGCTAATTCGATGTACCGCCACAAAGTGAGCTAATTCGATGTACCGCCACAAAGTGAGCTAATTCGATGTACCGCCACAAAGTGAGCTAATTCGATGTACCGCCATAAAGTCGGGTGATTATAGAGCGAAGGTGACGGGAAGCACATTTGTTTCTAAAATACTAGTATAGACATGCAATTTCACATGAGGAAACCTTAATTAGATATTATAATTAATTTAAAAAGAATGTTAACAATTATTGCGATCTCCAATACTTCGAAATACTTTTTAAACACTTTTTAAACATACTATAGAGCGCAACAATAGAAGTAATTGAATACATAACACATAAATGATTTTAATAACTAAATGAGTTTTGGCTTGTTATTAAATTTATTTAATAATTCGCGTTCTTCATATTAACTCCCTTTAAACGGTGGTGATCGCTTCGTTGATAACGTAAATAACTTACACTATTAAAGTAAACATACTAAATACTGCTTGAGTAAATAGGACGTTAGGTGATCTTGATCAACATTAGAGAAACTTGAGATAAAAGTAAATGGTGTAGAGTCAGAACTGTCCATTCTTCGGAATGTTGTATAAGACAACAACAATATTCTAACTGAAAATATACATAAGCGTGCTAAAACATGTTTCGTGACAGAGTCACAGAGCGCCATTTCCAAAAATACAGCAATAACAATCTGAATTTATACAAGCAAAGCGAGAACCAACCACACCCATAATCAATAGTCGCTAAATTCTCTCTACTCAATGAAAGAGAAACCTTGCGAAAATTTAGCTGGAACCTTTGGGGGATCTTGTTATTATGTTGGTGAATAATTTTCAAAGGACGTTAACGACCGACGCAGAAGCTCAATGCATGCCTTCCGGCTCAGCTACGACACAATGTACATAAACGCTGTTCCAGTGCGGCCTGACAGTGCAACAACTAACCACAGCATCGGTAGCAGCAAGTAGGGACTTCCTGAGGCTGAAAGTTCTTTCTTTGAACGTTCAATGACTTACCAGGGCCCGTATTCACCAAACAATTCTTAGACTTAAGTTTAAGAATAAAGAAAATTCTTTAAATTAGAATATTCAAGAATTTCTTTAATTTTGAGTCAGATTCTGCAGTAAACATCTCTTTCTATATTATTCTTCATATAGAACATTTTTTTAATGAAATAATCACCAGTGGAGCCCTGTATATATTCAAACACTACACACAGTTTTCTTGGTTCTAAGTCTATTCTTTATTCTTAAGTCTAATTATCGGTTGGTGAATACTGGCCCAATATAAAACTTAGTGATGATGACTTTGTAAACTATATCCGTAAGTTTTATTTTATTTCATTTTATGTTATTGTTTGAAACATGGGCAAAAAACTTTTCTTGTTATGACATTGTTAGCTAAAAATGTTACTTTTTAAACAGGAAATTTTAGAACAAAAATCAAAACGCTGACTGGCAGAAAGCAATTTCTATTGTTTAACGTTATCAAGATGCAATTGTGTGGCTTAAATTAGATGAAGTGTATTTTAATTTAATGGAAGATATTTTTTTCTAATAGTGTGTATATCTTGCCTGAGCACACACTAGTTATGCGGATACTTGGATAACGGATGGTACTTCGATAACAGAGAAAAACAAAAGACACGCTCGAAATATAAGTTCCTTTTTTAAATTTCATATCCTTAATATTAGTTTTTGAGACACGTAACATAGTAGAGTCGATTAATGGTATATATAATTTTGTCAAAATATGGGAACATTCCATCGGAAAACCACATAAACTGGATGATCAGTACCCATTTCAACAAGATAAACAAACTGAGAAATATTGCAATACAGTGCAGTCTGCTATTCCAGCATGTAGAGTAATTACTGTGTTACTGAAATTATAAATGTACTCAATGGAATATGAACGGAGATATATAGCATATTTTAATACGAGGTATGCATGATTTTATAAACACTTCGATTCCGGTAAAGGGTACGTCGGATAACAGCGACTCTCAACAAATTGTGCTCTCTGATATCCGAGTTTTATTTTCTACTTCAAATGCGTTTATTTATATTGTTACTATTCTTACCAAAGTATTTCTATCCCAGCATGTAGATTAATCACTGTGTTTAAAATACTGAAATGTTGATAATGCTCAATGAAATATGAACGAAGAAAGCCCATGTTTTTAAAGGTGGCATGCTATTGTAGACACTTTGATAACGGACACGTCGGATAATGGAGACTGAACTCATCTGGAACTCAGATATGCTGTTGACCGGCGAGAGTTCCTGTGTAGTACCAAGGAAGCAGACATCGACAGTAGTGTATATATAAGCGTCAGCGTTATCGATATCGATATAAGACAAATGAATTGAAACTTCGGGCAATAAGGGTAAAGTCTAAATCCCCGATATGCCGTGTCTTAATTGAATATGCCATGAAAAACAAAATCATGCTAATATTCCAAAGGGATAGGTAAAAGTAAGCACATTTTCGGTGATTTGTTTTTAATTTACGTTAGTCCAGAAATTGTTACTTATTACATGCTTTCTATAACATTGTTCAACAGCGATTTAGCATTTCTTGTTCACTTAAAACTGTGTATAATATCTGCTAAAAAGTGTCGGGAATCGGGAACGGAAGTGCCATTGTAATTGAGAATATCGGCGAAAGATGTGTCTAGATTTATTATTTATTATAGTCTCATCCAATATGTACATTTATCACATATTTGCATATATAAAACAATAAGATAAAACATTGGCCACTCATAGAATGAGTTATAAGAGACGTATAAGATTTATACATGACAATTAATATGCATGTTAAAATCTATATTTTCACCACCAATCTTACTATTATATATATATATATATATATATATATATATATATATATATATATATATATACATATATATATATATATATATATATATATATATATATATATATATATATATATATATATATATATATATATATACATATATATATATATATATATGACTTGTGCATTTATAATCAAATTAACCCATATGTTTACATGTATAAAATTATAAGAGCTTAAATTCTGTACAAATCAGATCCCTGTTATATTATAAACACAAGAGGCTGTTGCTAATCGTTTTTTAAAAACATTGTTAAAATAATTGAATTAAAATATTGAGTTCAAATACGAGCACTATTACACAATAGAGATATAGTTTAGAAAATCGAGTATCGCACCGATCAGATCGAAATGACCTGATAAGTAACAACTTCTTAGAAGCCTCTAAAATACATTTTTGTTGCTTAAAAAAACACACAAAAACGAAAAGACATTATTTACAGGTATATAATAGACGACGCTTTAAAATATCATAGCAGGTTTTGGCACAACTTCTAATCATTTATGGGGTTGTGAATAGAAAAACTAATTGATCGTTTTTATAATTATATAGAAAGTTAGGATTTACACTTACAGCTTTGTCAAATAATATATGTCTTAAGTCATGATACAAATAACAATCAAGAATAACACGGCTCTCATCCTCAACATTATTGCAAAAGGGGCACTTCCGGTCTAGTATGTCCAGACGCTCGTATCGCCCGGTTTCTATTCGCAGAGGCGCTACACCACAACGGAATTTACTAAATGCAGCCCGATGATACGGAGACATTATAAGCTGACAATAAGATTCCGTAGAAAAATCGCCGTTTCAAAGGCGATAAGTGCGCAACTTATTTCTGCCTCGACCGGAAGGACCCGTGACACTATTTAGATATTGATACCAGTCTATCTTAAATTTATCAAATAAAACATTCATTATTCCGTTCAGAAAGGCATGTTTTGGTAAAGCTGACTCGATATTTATTTATTGTTGCAATCCATTTGTATTAAACATATCAGTGACATTATAATACCAATTTCTACAAGACCTTTCAGCTAAAGACTTAGCCCAGAGTGCAACACGCTTATTCATTCTAACATCATGCATTGTTGATAGACGTGCCAAATACAAAGAAATTGATTTCTATTGCCTAATTTCCGTAGCCACCCATCCCATTTCACCCGAGACTGCAATGTTGGGAGTATATCTTCCGACGCCCAAAAAGAACCTCATTGCTCGATAATGAACGGCATGTATACATGAATAAGAACGGTAGCCCCAAAAGGGCAGCTCCATAACTAATAATAGGCAAAACAGAACATCGTATAGGTGTGTGTGAAAAATTAAATGGAAGTCCACCAACTGATTTGCATTTTGAAATCACCAGACCAAGTGCAAATATCTATGAAAATGTGACTTTTGTTGTTCTCGGTTATCGAAGTGTCATCCGTTATCAAAGTATCCTCATTACCGGCGTGTGTGCAGACCCGTATGTATAATATTATAATGTGAATTTATTTGATATCTTACAAAATGATAATTACTAATTTAAAAACAAATGGCAATTTTTAGCAGGCGATTGGAACGCTCGAGTAGAAATTAGCGAGATTTTATTGTTTGTGACCGCACAGTTTTAAATGGCCATTTTTACGCAAGTAACTCTTAACTTCCACGAAATTCAATTGATTCGCATTCTAATTGTTTTGATAAGAAGCTTCTTGACATGTGCACATCGCTGTCATCGAGGAAAGCTTACGGTAGATAAAACAATGTCGTGAATTCTCTTGGCTCTAGAGTCATTGAATACTTGTTTCTACGCGAAGAAAGCTTTAATCTTATACCACGTTTTAATGTTGAATCTTACTCAGTATGATCGTTGTCCATAATTATTTAATATAAAGTGTAATGCTGCAATATTGAGAATTGTTAGTGAATCTAGAAAACGCTACAACACGTATTATCTGGTTGGATCAAAGTCGTGACGAATATCGACAAAAAATAATATCAAATATACACGCGTTTTACAGTATAAGTGATGATATCGATTATCATAACGTTGCCAGTATTGACTTTTGCGTGATGACATTTAAAAAAATACTCAGCTAATGTGTTGAGGCTTTTGTGCTGAGACTCTTATTAGTGGGTAATCATATTATAAAATACGACGTTTAAAAGCTCGTAAAAGGTGACAAATCCCATTATTATGCATATCAACTGGTTTAATTTTAACCGGATTTCAGTTTATCTTGCATAAAAAATGATAATAACACAGCTTAGGTACAACGTTGTCAAGAATTATGGAAGATATACCCGTTTCATAATTTGAAGAAATGCAATTTCAGTACATTTTCGCTATCTCCGATGATCCTCGGCTTCTTTCGTAAAGTACGCATATATTGATGACGTAGTACAAACAACACAATATCCTCGTAAACAAAGAAAGAGAACATGAGTTCGGTTATATATTTTTGTGTTGTACAATATTTTGTTTAACATGGAATTGTATCATGCATACTTGTTTTTATATGTGCTTCATTTTCTTGATTTCACTTTTGCCTTGATTGTAACTGCGACTGTTCACGTGATACACAATGCCTTGTGCCGACCCATCAAAATTTGTTATTGGAAAACTGGCAAGGAATCGCTCGGCATGATTGAGTAAACAGCGATAACGTCACGTGATATATGGCGCGAGAAGACGTGTTTTAAATCGGAGGGAGTATTTTGGATAAATTTTGAGTTTAAAGTATATGAAGTGCTTTGATTTATATCGGAATCAGTGGGAAATGTTATATGTGATTAATATTTTCTTGATTTAAACTAGCAATGATGATACAACATGACAAGAAAGAGAAAAGACAGAAATAGTAGCGGGAGTACGAGTGGCAATGTAAACAAAGCTACCAAGCAACGAGGCCCGTCTGAAGAAATTGAAACCAATATTTCAGTAGATGACATATTAAGCAGGGCTAGTGCTGTTTTAATTCCGGATTCGAACGTTTTATATGATAACACCCTTGATTTGACACCAGGGAACAACTCGAACTCTAAACAAAACCATTGCTCAAATATGGCGGACGGAGCTCGCGAGACTTAATGGACTGTATGAAAGCAATAGGCGTTCCATTTGGGATCATGGAGCAAAGTTTCCTGGAAAACCTGGAGAGGAAAGTTATGGACTTCGATAAAGAACTAAAGAAAATTTGGTTAGCGTTAGACGACCGCGTAAAACGCACCGACGCGCTGGAGAAACAGCGAGAGGAGCTTCGGGACAGCGTTGCATACTTGAAGTCGCAATCCATGCGCAACAACTTAGGCCTAAATTAAAATTGAGTTTGTTTGCCCTTTACCGACCGACCCACTTTTTACCCCCCGACCCAAAAATTTTTATTGCGATTTCTGAAAACATATTTTTTTTTTTTTCGTTTTTTTCGACGATGATAAAAGAGCCGAAAGCAATATTTATTCATGCGCGTATTTATTATCGCCCCTGACCGATCTAGGTCGCTCCGATGGTTGGAATTTCATACGCCCCAGAATAGACAGTAATGCAAGCGTCTATAACCAGCATCGCGATCGGCGGTGTTCCGTGAAAATGGCCGAACGACATCATACTTAACCATTGGTTCGCGAAAGTAGTCGGACATATACGAGTTTACGTTCGTTGTACACATGTTGTTAACGTGATCCAAGATGGCCGACAATTAAAAGAAATAACGATGCTCAGCGAGAACAAATAACTATCGAATTTACGACGGACATCATATAATTAGTATCGATTAATGAAAAGAGCGTGTCATTCTACGATTGAGCATAGGTTTTAGATACAAATAAAACTCTCTTTTTTTGCAAATGTATGAACTGAATGTCACAGAACAAGTGATGAAGTGTTTGAAAATTGGAATGCAGTCTACTCGCAAAAGAAAATACATCTAACAGTTACAGGATTTTTTTTGTCGAAAATGCAAAATAAAAGACAAACATGATTTGATTTATATGCAAGTGGATCTGTGTTTAATCAGATTCATGTGCATATTCTGCTTTATTATGTTTTCCACACTGAACAGTTTACTGTAATGGCATGTTAGTGAAATGGATATGTAAAGGTAAACTTATTTAATTTATTAATGTCTCTTAGCTAAATACATCGACAACACTCAAGTATATATGTTTAAAGCGTTAGTATATCCACAAACTGACACTAACACCCACTGTCCTACAGTGGGACTAACCACCCTCTCCCCCGTTGCGCCTACACCGAAAGGTCCTGCAACGTACCTATCCAGATCCAGAATTTATTTCCCCAAATCAAGTTTTCATGCTTATGTTAGTTGCAATAATACAACTCCCAGCTATTGATTCTCTGAGCTGTACGTATGTACTCATAAAAGCTTAGAGCATTCAAGAAGAAATAATGCTTTATAATAATGTTCAGTTTGCACTTTTATGAATTTACTTTTCCATGCTGAGACTATGCACTAACCGGTCAAACACTTAAAATTGAGGCCTGTAAAAACTTCAACAGGCCTGTGAATTGTTTCTGCTGGTAGGCAAGTCTGGCCTGTAAAATGTGATGGTCTTTCGCCACGTCTGAATTTTTCCATTAAAGGCTTTGGGCTGTCTTTCTACACTCCTTCAATGCTTGTTGCATGCTAATTAAGCCCAATTTAAGGGAAAGGTTTAAGTTAAAAATAAAAGCTGTCTGGCTGTTAAATAATTACAAATGCATTTGAGCAATTAAAATCATATAATGAACAAATATTTGATGTAATAACACACAAGCATGCATTTGATATTAATATATGCAAGAAACAGCAAACACGATAATGTTAAGCTACATAGGGCTTCGTACACTACAACAGTGCTTTAATAAAAGTGTTTTAAATATTCATAGACTATTAGTGTATTAAAAATATATTTTTTCAAATAAAATAAAATAATTTTCCTACCTACCTACCCACCTGTAAAATTTAGGGTCGGTAAAGGGCAAACCAACAATATTTTAATTGTGGCCTTACCTATGTACAACAGTATTAATGTCGATTTATTTGATATTTTAGAAAATGATTTGTTTCTGTATGATAGCTTAGGTAGTGTTTTAATTTGCGGCGATTAAAACAGTTGAGTCGGTAAGAAGAGTGATTTTATTATATTTGATAAATTTAATGATTGTCGTGATTGTCCTGATTATGTTTTCGATAGCACACCTGCACGGGCCTCCAATGACAGGTCACATAATAACCGCGGGATTAAATTGTTAGATCTCCGTGAAGGTACATGTTACCGAATTATAACCGGTCGTATAGGTAATACTGACAAATATACATTTTTGTCCAATAATGGTTGCTCAGTCCAAAAGAATGTAATTACTCCCAAATGAAGTCATTTACAATATGTCCATTCAATGAATGGAGTGATCACGCTCCACTGCATTTTTTGCAGAACAGTAATAACATTCCCCGTGGTGGTTCCTACTATTTAGAGACTAGGTATAAATAGGATTCTACGTATAAAGAGCAGTTTCGCTCACGAATTATTTCTCAATTGCCTTTGTTTAATAGCATTGTTAATATCACAGATAATTTAAGCAGGGATTCGATGAACAATATGTTACTTTTATTTACAAACAATATTCGTGGTTTTGCTGACCCTTTGTTTTCGAAAGAGTGTATTTTTAAAGTTAATGTTGCCTTTTGAAAATTATTCTAGTAAAAATATGCAGTGGTTTGACAGTGAATGCATAGATGCCCGTAATTTATATTTAGATGCACTTCGATGCTTCAACACTGATTAAAAGAATAGTCACAATAGTTTTGTGTGAGAGAAAAAAGTGTATAAAAGTATTGTAAGAAAGAAAAAATGTTGCGATTACAAACGAAGAATGGATACAATTACATAATTAAGGAAAATTAAACCAAGAGAATTTGGAAACATTTTAAGTCAAAAACCAATAGATCTAATAATATATCGTCAGCAGATCTAATAATATATCGTCAGCGGAATTTACAGATTAATTTTCGAAGATTAGCCCGGATAATATGGGTGCATCGAATTTAGAAGCGGGAAGTTTTAATTGTTGTAATGATTTTAATTTACCTAATTATGTATATCCTGAATTAGATGAACCGATAACGGTGCATGAAATAACAACTGCTGTAAAATCACTTAAACGATTTAAAGCTTTTGGAAGTGACAACATTTTAAATGAATATTTTATAGAATCTATTGACATTCTGTCATCTCATTTATGTGATTTATTTAACAATATACATTGTACTAAATTCTGGTTATTTTCCGGATCAGTGGACGGAAGGTATTATTATCTCTCTTCATAAAAAAGGTTCCAAATCCGATGATTTTATTAATTATAGAGGAATTACGTTAGTGAGCTGTTTGTCAAAATAATTCACGACTGTTATAAATAAACGTGTTGAAAATATCTGTACAAAACATAACATAATTTCAGACGCCCAATTCGGATTTCGAAAAGGACGATCCACTACTGACGCAATGTTTATTTTATATTCTTTGATAAATCATTATTTATTTGAAAACAAACGTTTGTATGTTTATTTTTTGTCGATATGATGAAATGATTTGATACTATTTATAGAAATGCTTAATGGTTAAAAATGTTTAAATGTGGAATTCAATGATGTGTAAAATCATTATGATCTTCATTTTCACATTACTTTAGATATGCTGTTGGCTTGCGTCAAGGAGGCGTTATGTCCCCTTTGTTGTTTTTTATCTTTGTAGAAGATCTTGACATTGCAAAATAATATTGATTCAGGTTTGCAACTAGATGACATTGTTTTAATTTTATTACCTTTTGCAGACGACATTGCCATTGTGGGTAAATCGCCAGAGGAAATCCAAAACCATTTAGATAATTTATATACTTATTGCAATGCCTGGGGACTGAAAGTTAATATTGATATGACAAAGATAATGGTTTTTCGAAAAAGAGGAGGATTATTGCCAAATGAAAAGTGGACATACAATTGCCATGCCATAGAAACTGTAAATGATTTTAATTATTTAGGTGTTGTATTTAATTATACAGGTAGTTTTAATTTAAACCAAGAACATTTAATTGGCAAAGCTCTTAAAGCATTGAATACATTGTTTTGTAAATGTCAAGATTTTGATTTAAAGCCTAAAATTCTATGCCAGTTAGTTGATACATTTGTTGGGACTATTTAGGTAATTCAGCAGAAGTTTGGGGTTTTACGAAATCTAAGGAATTGGAAAGGATACATCTGAAGTTCTGTAAAAGGCTTTAAAGAGTTAAAATAACACCTGTAATGCATGTGTTTATGGTGCGTTAGGAAGATATCCTCTCTTTATACATAGATACATACGAATTATACAATATTGGTTTAAAATAGCGACCTCTGATAACATAATAATCAAAACTGTATACAACATTGGAGTTTCAGATTATAACAGAGGCTGCCGAAATTGGATTTATAGCATCAACACATTATTGGATGATTACGGATTCAGTTATGTTTTTAACAGCGTTCCTGATATTGATGTTAATTTTTTTAAACCCACTCTTAAATCCAGAATTATTGATTCACATAAACAAAATTGGCACCGTACACTTATAGAAAGTTCAATGTTAGATATTTATAGAACAATTAAGTCAAATCTTGAATATGATATTTACCTAGACTTAGTTCCGAAAAAAATAAGGATTTGTATATGCCGTTTAAGATTATTTGCTCACCCCCTACGTAAACAGACTGGCAGATATAATGGAAACAATATTGCTAGACAAGAAAGATATTGTCTTTGTTGTAATGCCACGGATATTGAGGACGAATTTCATTGTGTATGTATTTGTTCAATATTTGCTGATATAAGAGAGAAATACATAGGAAAATATAACTATAATAATCTATCTGTTATTAAGTATGTACAACTGCTTCAATCAACCAATAAATCTAAAATAAAATAAAAACATTTGTTCATTTGTTAAGGAATCGTTGAGTATTAGATTAAATTTGTTAAATCGTATAACGTTATTTTCAAATTGTGCATCCTCTGTACGTCTGTATATATTTGTTTTGTAAATATTCATGTGTGTTGACACTAATTTTCTGCGCATATACATGTTGACATATATCAATTCCAACCTCATGTGTTGTTGACGATGTACATTGTGCAAGTTAAAAATAAAATGTCTGTCTGTCTGTCTGATGTAAATAAACGAATTGTTTGTAAACACAATTGACTTGGAGGACACTGTTTCTTTTAGCTAAAAACAAGTTGTATTGCTCATTTTTTATGGTAACGTCCAATAGCATATATTTTTATTTGTTTATAACCTTTATAAATAAAATACGCAAAACATATTTAAATATCGGTAATATTAACGGATCGTTACCTTTTACGGGCCTTTAAAATAGTAGAGTTGTTTGATAACGGGTACCTTGTAGCAAAATCTGCCAATTTCAAAGCTCTAGCTGAATACAATAAAAGAAGATCAGTTAGCGAATAACTTATGATAAATAAGAAAATAAGGAATAAATATACCAACGTACTATTAATTGAAGCATCAGAAAAAATAAAAAATAAAAGAAATCGTAAGCCTTAGAGACTTAAAGCCTAGAGATTTTTGGAAGCTTTTTGACGATGCTGGAACAGCATCGTCTAAGGTATGACAACCATAACAAAAATTCTTCACAGTGGCGACCTATGTAAAAGACCGAGCCAGTCCGATTGAGATAACTCGATTTTTCAGTTACTTCCCTTGGGATTCGCCACTGCGTAGGAGATTGCTCGTTGATTTTCATTGATAACATTCTCCAAGCAGAGTTGTCGTTCGTGTTTCAACATTCAACAATGGCCGCCCCCGTGAGAGTCTCGATTCAAAACTTTCTTACTGCATAATTTGGCTTGTTTCGCTATTTAGAAGCTGTCATTTATGATGTATGAATTATGTATTCACTAAATCTCCGCTAATAACAACAATGGATGGAATCCGAAGGATATATTCGATGTGAATGGATCACTTTCTACAGCAATGGCTTTGCCCATGAGAGACTTGATAACACTCGTGTCAAAACTTTCTTACAGCTTAAATCTGCTTGTTTCGCTATTTAGTAATGCAACAATAAATGGAATTCGAAGGATATATTCAATGTGAAATGAAGCACTTTCTGGATTTCGACATATTGACAAGGCAAAACTGGCCTACTGATGATACTGGTATTTTAGTTATCAATTTAAGTCACATTTTGCTTTAAATAAATTGTATTCGAGCATTTTGCGACTTATTGAATGACTATGATACCCGATATCAACATTTCATCGGGGATTTGCAGATCACCAAGCTGTCCTGAAATTCAACATTGATTTCAAACTCTTTACTGGTTTGTACTCTCTCTTCTATGTTAGAACTTTTCATCATTTTAAAGTTAAATGAACTGTGTCACAGTGAAAGAGACATTAAGGTGATTGTGGCCATTTTGTATCTAGATCAGCCTGCAGTCGCTTGAAAGCTGTTTGCTTAAAAGCGTTTTTCTGACAATAACAAATAATTTAATTGGATACTAATTGGACTGCGCTTTTCCTGTGACCTGGCTCAAATAATTGAATTGTCATTAATCAAATTATTTATTTCGAACATTAATCAATAGTTTTTCTTGTTCCTCGGGATCAAAGGCTCCATCACTTTTCTGTTGAGAATTGAATACTGCTAAAGGCGATGCTAGGGGGCGTGAGAGATGTTGCACCTTCCATTATCGCTCGATTGTTCATTGTCGGCTCGGGTACTACGTACATGTACCCCGGGTACTCTTAAGTCTACCTGTATCCCGGGTACGGTAAATATTAGGGATGACAACGAATACCGATTTCGGTATTCGAATATTCGGTCACCCTTCCGAACGAATATTCGGATATTCGGTCAACATCTGTTGGAAAAAAGTCAACTTTGTTTACCGTACCATTACTCCATGAATTCTACTTTCGTTTTTACCGGAAGTTCACCGGAAGTGACTAAATATTGACACAGCGTTGCCGTCGCTAATTCGAAGCTGATTTTGTTGATTACTTTTTATTGTTAAAATTGAATGACAAAAATTGTTTTAAACTATTAATATCGTACATCAACAATAGAACGAGAAATATAATATAACATGACGACAAAATAATTACATGACAAAACAGTTAGATCTACATATAATTAAAGCTGAACTTAAACGAATTATGTACATAGCCACAACACACTTTGAACCTGTTTAACAGACTAAACAGTCAGTCTTTTAAAGTTGCCACGTTTAAAAGACACTTTGATCGGCGACTTCTTATCGGATGATGTCGTGAAATACTTCCAAGCAGCGGAAGGCGTAGGTGGCATTTTGCTTGGACAGATATTTACTTTATGCGTGTAGCAATTATAATATTTTCAATTAAATGAGGATGAAATACAAAAAACATTTCTTTAAGTATAATACCTGATTGAATATTGAGTAATTAATTAATGTTTTGACCATACGATACGCAAATACTCATTAGAGGTTGAGTAAATTATTTTCTAAAAGCTTGTTTGATTGGACAACGTGATTATAACCATACGATCTGTTTTGTTTTTCACACCAAGTCGGCTCTTTCTTTACTCATTTAATCTTTGATCATTTTAAATGTAATTAGTGTTATTAGATCAAGACGGGTCGGTGTTTTAATTGCCATACGGTCTTATTTGTTTTTGACACAGAGTTGGCTTTTCCTTTACTCAGTTAATCTTTGATGATTTTAAATGTAAGTCGAGTCATTGGATCAAGTGCAGGTCGGTGTTCTGATTGCCGACGCGATTTGCACCTATCATAATTTTGACACAAAGTGTCGGGCTTTGTTAGGCGGGATTTATGACCGGTATACTGTCATCACCATAGCGACGCATTATCGCGCCTACCGGAATAAACATTATGACACGAGGAACAACTTTTTTGACAATGTTTGAAGCAAATTTTACGAATACAAAGTCTTTGAAATTACTCGATTTTTTTTCCGAATATTCGATTCGGAAAACAGTATCCGAATATTCGGTCCGGGACCGAATATTCGGATATTCGGATATTCGTTGACATCCCTAGTAAATATACAAAAATGTACCCGGGAAATTTAACCCTAAATCAGTCGTTGTCGACTTTTTTTTTGTTTTAATTATATATACACATTTATGTCAATTTTCTGTAGAATGGCCTCCATATTATCGGAACACATACTCAAAAAGCATGTTGGTGCAGTGTTTTTTGAAGAGAAGTGTGTTAAAGATTAACGGTTGCGCGTTTTACGACATCGGATTTTGGGCGTGAATACAGTTCGGGTACAGTCTAATATGGACCGAGTACAATTACGTATATTTACCGTATCTGGGGTACATGTAAGTATACTTAGAGTTCCCAGGGTACATGTAAGTATACTTAAGAGTACCCGGGGTACATGTAAGTAGTACCAGAGCCGACAATGACCAATCAAGCTCCATTATCTCTCATGAACTGACTCAAAAAACCGAGTCGGCAATATTTGACTTAATTTTTGGTTTGGTTGCTCTCGAGGGATCGAACATTTCAGAATCTTTCTAAAAGCCCTACGGGTTTGATCCCCAGAAGCGACATTGAAAACGAGCAAACTTTGTTATCTAAAAGGCTGCTAAACCTGATATACAATGATAATATGATTTTTTTTCTCACATGATGTTCATCAGTTATATTATATAAAAACTCACAGCAGTAGTAAACAACTGGACAATAATTAATGAACGCATCTTTCATTTGTATTTGACACTTTGATTTTGACATGGCCTAGATTTAAATATGTGACTGGACTTTACCAGCACTCTTGTAACAAAGCTTAAGTTTAAATGGACCATTGAAGATCACCTAAATCCAGATTTGCTATTATAGACATGTTGAAAGTTTTAAGCGTGTGACAAGTAAGCAAAAATTGGTCATTACCCAGAGGCCACAACTGATAAATGACTGTATTAAAACAAGAAAAATCAGTGCCTGATTAAGATTTCCTTAGATAGTTCAATAAAAACTTATTTCAGAAGACTAGTAACAGTTTAACGGTAATGTTACCAATGTGTCAGACCAGGGCCTTGAATTTGAAATCAAGGACATGCATGGTCATTTCTTCATGAAATCAGGACACAAACTTGTATTTTAAGTCCTTAATTGGCCTGTCTATAGTTCTCAGATTATTATAAGCTCAATCAGTATATTTATATCATTATTTATGCTTTGTGTATTGTAAACATATACACAATGATGCAGTTACATGATAGCTATAAATAATTTCAAAGCTACCATTACTATAAAGCTCATTGACAAAGCATATGGTCAAAATGTGAACACATTGAGTGTAATCGCCCTATCGTGCCAGCAAAAACAACACGATGACAGGTTGTCATTTTTGACAGTTCTACTTTCACTTTCATTTTGTGATATCAAACTATTAACAATTATGTGGCTGAGAAAAATATCGCCATTGCTTTTTATGCCCCCGGTAGGGTGGCCTATAGCAGTTGAACTGTCCGTCAGTCAGTCAGTCAGTGTGTCAGTCCGTCCGTCCGAAAACTTTAATGGCCATAACTTTTTCAATATTAAACATAGCAACTTGATATTTGGCATACATGTGCATCTCATAGAGCTGCACATTTCCAGTTGTAAAAGGTGAAGGTGAAGATCATCCTTCAAGGTCAAATGTCAAATATAAAGCGTCTGTCTGTCTGTCTGTCCGAAAACTTTAACATTGACCATAACTTTTTCAATATTGGCGCGCATGCGTATCTCATGGAGCTGCACATATTGATTGGTGAAAGGTCAAGGTCATCCTTCAAGGTCAAGGTCAAAGGTCAAATTTTGCAATATTGAAGATAGCAACTCCATATTCGGCATGCATGCGTATCTCATGGAGCTGCACATTTTGAGTGGTGAAAGGTCAAGGTCATCCTTCAAGATCAAAGGTAAAATATATGGCTTCAAAGCTGCGCAGCAGGGGGCATTGTGTTTCACAAATACAGCTCTTGTTTAATATATTTTCTGCACATTTTTTAAAAAAACTTACATCAATACACGATTTTCTTCGTTTATTCAAACATTCCTGATAGACTTGTGTACATATTTCGCTTACATTTTGACGCGCGTAGGTAGAACCGCATTACCGCTTCCGAAATGTGTATTCATACTATTGCCTTCGAGGAACTTATCTGATGTTTGACGAAAAGGGCCGAAAATGTGCGAGTGTGGATCAAGTTCCCCATAGGTACTACTTTCCCGTTCCCCCATTTTTTTTTCGTACCTAACATTTTTCTTACCCATTATTTTTTCGTACCCAATTTTTTTTTCGTACCAAATGATTTTTTCATCCCCAAATCTTTTTTCGTACCCAATTTTTTTCGGTCCCAATTTTTTGGTTCCGAAATATCTTTATGTACCCAAATGTGTTTTCGTACCCAAATAATTTCCGCAAAATGTTTGTACCAAATTTTTTTTCGTACCAACATACAAAATTGTGGTGATTGTGGTGATGTAGATAAACTTAACTTGATGCTTTTATATCCATCCTCTCAAAAGCATCGTCACACCAGTACTGTCAGTACTTTGATTATTAATCAAAGCGCTCTAGGCACTAATGGCCTGGGGCTAGATTTAGTGTGCTTGGGAAGAAGTATTCTCCGACTTTCTCCCTTTGTCAGAATTTATACGAAGCTTAGAGACTGTTAGAAAATACAATATTTGTGTATATACTACAGTGCACATAGATGGTGGAGGACTACACGATACTGGTGGTGGGAACGATAACCTTACAGATCTGTAGTGCGTTCAGTTACAGCGAACGTTCGCTATAGTTCGCGAACGGTCGCGAACGTTCGCTACTGAACGCTCGGTTCGCCGCGAACGTTCGCGAACCGAAGCGAACCCTCTTGGGAGGTAGTTCGCTATAGTTCGCTAGCGAAACCAAGATGGCGGACAAATAAATATGTTGTATTTGTTCAGTGTAACTTCGATATTGTTTCCTTTTTTTGTAGTACAAAAATGAATTGAACAATAAACAAAGTGTATATGAGGTTTTGGGGATTCCGATAATGACGCCACGTTTGCGCATCCTCAAATTTTGGCCGTCAACACTGCGGCCATTCTGCTTTTGTTTGCGTTTGATGATCCGCATCGTGATAAGATTTCAATCATATTCGCGACCCTTTTTAAGAACAACAAAACACTCAGAAATTGAAATTCTTTCAGATTAAATAGAATCCAATGAATGAACACAAATAAGGACGAAAACAAACAACAAATTGATTGATTTTATGTAATCAACATAAAGAAACTATTTGAACCTATATGTCCGTAAAAACTTACCTTGTTGCAGATTTACTAAATCCTCTTGATACATGTAAATGTTTTTATTTAATTGTTCACACCAATTTTGACACTCCTTATTTCAGCATGTTTAACCACCCATTGTTTAATTGCCCCTTCATCACAAACCGATTATCTCGATATGATCGGATACTGTCCAGACAATTACTAAGAAAACAGGGTGTCATAAACCCAGGGACCTATATTTGTATGACTCAGTATGGGGTCATTAACCACATGTGTCTGGTCATTAAACACAATTGATGATACCTCTGTGTCATCTCTTGGCATATTAAGCCAAACACTTAACAGTTGCTTTAATAAAACATTTGAACATATTTAAAAAATAGGCGTACATTTGTCCGAAATGGATTAACAGGAACTATTAAGTATGTATATTAACCAGTTTAAACATAACACTTAAGTGTTTTATAATGAAATACATTTAAAATATTGTAGAAATTTACTGCTACACAATTATCGTATTTAACGGGTACCTGCAAATGTAAACTCCGATGTAATAACGTGTAAAGATCGTGCGTTTTTGCAGTGTTCGAAACATCATCGTGAAAACAAGCAATCGCGTTTGATCATAATACGGATATAAAATACTTGGGTAAAATAAATGTATAGATTAAGGTATAATAAAATGCCAGATTTGTATCCCTCATTATCACTACAAAAGAGTTTTCAATATAGATGTGCATTCAAAGACAGTTCAATTCGCAAAATATGAAGGTGTTTTTTTCCATTTGAATGCTAAAATTTATTAATATTTTCATTAAATGTAAACGAAACGAAAATTCATTCAATGTAAAAGAAAATTACAACTACATTTGAAGATTGTAATGTATTGCGCTATTTTAGGGCTTTGTTTTATAACTGATTCAATGCACCTCTTACACTAAATTTCGATCGCTAATGAAAAATAACACTATCGCATCCACACCACTTATAATTATAATCAAATTATTATAGGTTTTTTATTTTTGAAATATCTGTTAGATAAGTACTTTCTGTGTTATTAGCGATTTCCGCCATCAACATCGCAATCAATTTTCTGGGAGCCGCCATCTTGAAACGTTCGCGCCGAACTTATCGTTCAATAAGACCGAATCGCAAACGAACCATCATTGGCGAACGTTCGCTGTAACTGAACGCACTACTGGTAGAGGTTCGTTTACATAGGCGGTGAAGATATACAACAACAACAACAACAACATGGCCGCTACAAAAATGTTATTGTTGGCGTCAAATAAATCACTTTTACAAAAGAAAATCCACTTACCCTGATACAGAACGGTGTACAGATTGTGTACTTTGTCTCACGTAGAACTTTTCGCGATCGATTTGCGCGCTCGATCTGCGCAGTGAAATACCATATCCGGTTACTTCGTCTATTTCCGAGAATAAACGTGAATATTTATTTTTTTCATTTTCTTTTTTCTGGAATGTCTTGTTAACGAAAAATAAAATAACAATATTATAAAATATGTTTATAAATACCAAATATAAGGTCTTCAAAAATTTCTCAGAAAAAAATCTTCTTACTGTCTCCGTAAACACTCGTATCTTTTCGGCCTGGACCGTAAAGTGAGGAACTTATTCTCGCATGAATATGTTAACAATAAAAACTACGTCGTAGCCAATGCTAAGCAATTTTGCTTCAATAATATTTTGTTTACACTTTCTAAGACACTGTCATGTTATACAGTGATGTTCTGTATTTATAAGGCGGTTATTGAGATCAGAGAAGAACTGCTTTTATTGCGCATGAATTAAGTAGTAAATCGGAGTTTTGGAAATTTAGTTTTTGGCAGCCAGCAAATCCGGATAGGCTCATAAATTTGTTTCATTACTATGGCCTTGGGGCTACGCCCCAGACCAAAAAAAACAACAACAAAACAACAACATTAGTGATACTTGCCAGTAAATTATTTTTATGATTATTTTTTCTCTCTCCAGAACAAGACAATGTTTTCCAATGTTTGTAAAATATTATGCATTACAAGCTAAATGTAGCGGCCTTTTGGTCCCATGACAAGAACAAAAAATTGGAATGGTGACGTTTACAATTTCCGACGAGAATGTGTGCAAAACCGCGTGACCCAAAGGTAGCAACGCTATATAATATATGCAACGGACGTATATGGATGTCAGTCCGCAATTTACATGAAAATATACAATAATCAATAGGCCGCATGCATACAAAAAACAGGACGTATTAGCGATGTAAGCGATGAAACAAATAAATTGGTGCGTTCTTCTCATCTAGTTTAACGTTATTTTTGAGATACCATATGTACTAGCCATCTGGCGTCGTTCATTCATTAATTAGCTGAGTTAAAAATTTATGTTTAGAAGATACAATAGGTTCCGGCTATTTGGCCTTATGGTGTATGTTTGCATATCTATTTAAGTATACACCATATTGAAATTGATGCAAAAATAGGCCAATACGGCTGTCTTCAGCTCAATAACAAAGCCAATATAAATTCAACTTGTAGCGTTATTCAATTTGAACAATGACGCTAACATATAGATAAAGGTTCCATTTTATTTTGTTCCATAAATATTTATCCATAAACTTTCCAAAATCCATTTAAGTCAAGATCCATATCCAATAGTTAATAACAAGCTACTAGCGAACCCCTAAGCGGGGCTTCGCCCAATACAGCAAGAAATAGCTTAACTACATCTTTGCCTGTGTGCGTTGTACCATTCAATGCAAAAAGTGACAGTTTATATAACCATTTAACACTAGACGCTAGTATGTAATATAAGGAAAAGTCCAGCGTATTAAGGAAGGTACAATCACACGCAGAGCTACAGATAAGCTTTTTGGGGATATTGGGTAATACCCTTCAACATAAGAATGAATTGGGTAATGAATAAAGTGATTGGGTATCCAAAAGTATGATACCCGCTCATATTAAAAATAATTGGGTGTTTGTACCAAAACAAACAATTGAATAGGGTAATTGCAATTAAACATTCATTTAGCTTCTCAAATACTTACCTACATATAGTTATGTATTCAATTGAAGTATAGGTTGTTCCATCTTTCTGTGACAAAACAGTCATTTGCTCATTATAACTTTTAACGAACAATAGCACATTCCTTGTGCAATATTAAATCACATTCCTTGTGTTGTTTCAACAGTAACTGTTCTTAACTGAATAAAACTAATATTTAACATTATAAACAAGTTGTAGTCAGTAAATAATAGTTGCTTTTACACTTTCTTAGCCTTATTAGCAGTTGCTGTGGGTTTGTATTCGGCAAACAGCCTTCTTTTTCGGCGCTTTTTCTGCTGCCAGTGCTTAAAACAAGGTGTCATGTCCATGAGGCCTGGGGCTGGTCCCATCATGCAGATAGTGATCAACGTGTTGAGCTTTTCTGCACTCAGAGAGGACCTGTATTTGGGTTTTAGCCTGTTCTGTGTACTTAAACTCCGTTCACATTCAACACTTGTAAGTTCAAAATAGAGAGTCACAGATGCAAGTTTGGCAAAGTTTGGCAGAATGTCATTGTTAGGCAGAAAAATACATTTGCACAGATGTTGAATTGTATATTTTGCGTATGCATCACAAAACATGCCTCTAAGTCTGGGCCATTCTTGTTTCAATTCCTCAAAATCTATCAATGGTGGTATTTGCTTTTCTTCTCGGTTTAACAATTCAATCAGGTTTCCATTTTCCGTTTTGACAGTTTTCTCAGTGCCATAGAAGGCTCCTAGGCGCTCAAGTGCTTCATCAGAGTCATTAAAGCTCAACGCAGTCATTGGTTCAAAAACTTTTGTCAAGTCATCAAATACATCTGTTTCAGACTTTCTAAATCTAGTTTTCACATTTTTCAAGAGCCTATCGATGTAGCTCAATCTGACATTCTCTATTTCAGAGTTCATATTGGTCGAATATGACAACTTTTCCCCACATAGAATTGCATCACCATTCTGAACAATTATTATTGTTTTCATTTCTTTCAAAACGTGTCCATCGTTAGTTTTCATGTCTTTTTGTTTGGCAATTGTGCCATCAACTAATGGCCTAAGTTGACTCAACAGAAAATTCTTCTCCTGCAGTTTACAGCATAGTTTTGCAAGTTCAGACAGTACATCCAAAACGAGTGCTGTAATGAGGGCTAACTTGTACTAGTTAAAATATTTGAAGAGACCTTTAGCCACAGCATTTTTGTCTTCCGTAAACTGACTCAGTGTAGCAAGAACTGAAGCATAGGACTCGTACACAGCCTCCACAGCATTTGTTAGGCCTAGCCATCGAACAGAGTATACCTCCTTAATTGTAAGCTCAGCTTCATCTAAAAGTTTTTGGGCATTTTTAAGTGTTTGTGTTCTAGAACTGGAACCTCTAATGAAAACGTACAGTGCGCTGAATTTTGCTTTGAACTTATTCATGTAATCATCTTCTTTTATGGCATCAGAACACGCTTAATTCAGCCTGTGAGCAGCACAATGTGTTTGAATGCAAAAGGGAGCGTACTTTGCTTTCAGTTGAACCACTACACCTGTTTTTTCTCCCATCATCACTGATGCACCATCTGTAGACAGGGATGACCATGATGACGATGGAATGTCCAATTCTTCAAGACAATGAACAACACAATTCACAATTGTGTGAGCACATCCATCTTCAATAGGTAAATTGCACAGAAAATGAGTAACTGGTGTGCCATTCTTAACATATCGGATGTATACTGACAATCTCTTTTCAACTGTTATGTCTGTGCTGTCATCAAGCATTAATCCATCAAAACCTTAGCTTTTAATGTTTTTCACAACATCAGACTTCAAAACATGTTCAATAGGTTTTTGAATTTCCCTAATGGTATCCCAACTGAGATTCTTATATTTAATGTCAACAACATTTGTTTCCTGTAACTGAAGGAGTCCATTAATTTTGTCTGATGGTATTTCTGATTTGGCTGCAAAATAGACAGTGTTGAAAAATTTCGTGTCTTCAGGTGAAACCTTGATCTCGGGCTCCTCGGCCTCACCACAATCACTTGAGCAGTCTATTGCGGCCTGCTTCACTTCAGACTTGACAACATTTCTGTGCTCAATGCTATCATTATGCCTTACTACACTGGATATCTGAATGTTAGGGGATCAGTCATATGCCCAAACACTTGACAATTTCATGGAGTCTGTTTTTCTCTTTGCAAAAGTTACAAACAAATTTATAAGTGCTAGTGCTACCAGATTCAAAATCAACCAAGGGAATTTTTCTACCCACTCGTCGAATGTTTTTGACTTGTTTTGGATCCGGTATGAGCCACTACTTTCGTTTTGGAAACCCCTATCAACAAGTTCATCTACAATACTTAATAAGGTCATTAACAATACCCTTTGCAATTTTTTCGCCATCAAATTCATTTACCACGACAAAGGAATATATAAGGATTTTTTTGTATTTTTTGTGGAACTTTCCGTCTGCCTCGAGACGCCATTTTGTTTGACTCGAATGCGTTATCATCTAAATGCTTGGGGAAATACGTTACAATATAAACCAAGCGCTTGTTGATTAAGATTCGAGTCAAAACGGCCAAACCAAAACGTGATTTTTCATTACGCATAGAAGGCGGCTCGAATTGGGAATCGGCGATTTGTTTTGCGTACCGGTACGCTACGATTTTGAAAAAATTGCGTATCCACATATTTTTTTATTGCGTATTTACGCAAATACGCAGCTTATCTGTAGCTCTGCTCACACGTAAATCAGGGGGGGGGGCACGCGTATACGGGAGCTTACCGCGTTTAAGTGAGAAAGTTATTGCAAAACTTAAAAGATGGCGTCGTTTGTTGGATTTTCTTAAAGAAAGGGAGGGTATTTTCACCCGGTAAGCCCCCTTGTATTTATAATTATTTTAAATGAATACGCCGTTTCGGCTCTCCGGTGTGTGTGCTACCCTCGGTTTTTTGTTTCAAGATCGTAGACGTCGGGATAAAAAAGTAATTGAAGGAAAACCGTCCACAAATCTGTTGTCTACTTACGGGACGTTCGAGAAATTGGATGTACAAATATAATTTTCTCTTATAATACGCAGTATTGACACACGTTAACAGTAAAATATAAATAAAATCATGATTATTTCATTTTACCGACGCCGTTTTATCACTGATAATTAATTTATTGGCCAATATTATTGGTTTAACCCCCTTATTTGGAACTGACTTCCTTTTAAGCACATTTTGGGACCTGACTTCCAAATGACAAACAGCTCTTTCATATGTAAAAGAGCTTGACATGATATACCTACCCATAGCATGTTACTTGATGCAATATAAGTGTTTTCTTAATCATGTTACTTACTGTAGAAAAATAATAATGCTGTTCGAAAAATCTGCCGACCAATTGAATCAATTCTCCTATTTTCAAGAAGATGGGTTGTGTGGTGGCTGATGTACGAGATAATAGAACGTTTATCTTTCAGTAATATTATAATTAATTTCATGTATTTTATGACGTGTCGACCTTATTCTGCTATGAATTTTTTTTAACCACTCTTTTCAGATGATGCAGGTTAAAGGGCGAAAATAAGTGCATCTTTCGTTGCAGTATTTGTAATGAGGAATTTTACATCAGGGGAGGATTGAGATATCATGACCCATTCATGGACCACATGAGTTTAAATGTAGAATATGCAAGAAAGAATCCTTCAACAGAGCCGAACTAAAACAGCAAATAAAAAACACGAACATAACAAAACATGTACAGCTGATGTTTGTAGTGTTTTTGTTTTATTTATAAAGTCTACATAGACACGTCTGACATATAATTGCTATGAGTGCTACTTACTTACACGTTTTATTCCGTATATGTCATGATGCTAGTTTCTCACTTATTTATGAAAATAAACCATTATCTGTGTTACGTCATTTCTTTCTACGATGTCTCTGCATACATTTTCAATTGTATTCAGCACTTACATACAAGATAAAAAAAAGATTTGGGTCGGATTTAATTCGTTGTGCATTTGACATATTAACATTACTTACGATTAGAAGGCAATTTTAGGAACAAACGAAATAATCTTTCTAAGTAAACCAATACTTTATTCCCTCAATACAACAGTCATATAAAAATTATATTGATCACTTCTACTGAAATCATGTCGTGTATTGCATTTGCACAAATCTTTCTATTCACTGCAAATTCACTTTTTGCGATTATAATATAGTGACCAACTCAGAACTGGTTTAAAAGAAGGTCGTCCAAAATGTGTCACATCAAAGTCACATACATGTATCAATATCGTTATGGTAAAACGCATCAAATGTCATTGTATTAAATAAACAATTCATATTTAAGTATCATAAAAAAACATCCACCGATATGCATCTTCTAAGCAGATGTCAGGTATTCCAAATTGCTTCATGTATTCCGAATCGCAACAATGGCAGTATTTGGTTACATCAACCTTATACTAGTATCAAACCGGCTTTACCCTCTTCTGTTTTTCATTACACTTTTATTGCACGTATATGTGATTGTTTGGCAAGGTACTTCGACGTAATCTATTTTGTTTGATAGGTGGGTTTTCATGTACCTATCGCATTCTAGAGCGGTAAACACTTCGTTACGCCGTCTTTTTTAATCTTGGCATCCTCAACATATATAACTGGCGTCTAGATATCTGGAAATAGTAAGCATAGTATTCCGTTGGATGCATATTCAAACATAAGTATGTCCATATGTGTAAAAATAAACAGGTAAGTATTACACTGTGTTTATAATACCGTCGAATGTCTTATATTACACACACTAAATGTTAGCGTTAAGTACGCGATAAAACATATACTAATACAAATTGATAATTAAACAATTAATAGAAAAAAGAAAACTCTTGATTTCTTCAAGTAAAAATGTTTTCCAAGACATTCGCACCAATGCGGAATTCATTCACGAAAGTTATTTCGAATAAAACCTTGTAACATAGGAAAGAGCTGTTAATCATTTGGAAGTCAGGTCCCAAAATGTGCTTAAAAGGAAGTTTAGTTCCAAAAATGGGGGTTAACACGTTATAATTCGGCATTACATGAATTAATAGACATAACAACACGTCGAGATAAAAAAATATTCGTTATTTATGTTATATTTTACTGTACACATGCACAAATACTGTTTATTATGAGAGAAAATGATATTCGAACATCCAACATCTCGAAGGTCAAGAAATTAAACAACAAATTTGTCGACGGTTTTGCTTCAATAACTTTTTTATTCCGACGTCTACGGTTTTGAAACAAAAAACCGAGGGGAGCACAAACACCGTAGAGAAAGGGCTTATTCATTTAAAAGAAATATAAATATAAACTGGCTTACCGGGTGAAAATATCCGCTACTCCTTCACGAAAAACACTTAAACGACGCCATCTTTGAAGTTTTGCAACAACTTTCTCACTTAAACGCGGTAAGATTCCGTATACGCACGCCCCCCTGATAAATGACATTTTGGTCTATCAAATTGACAGTACATGGGGAAAACGGTTGGAAAAATTAATTAACAACTTGTAATAAGGCTGCACCATGAAATCGTTGTAAATAAATGACCATCAAATGTTAACTAGATTTAGGCTATTACGTCACAAACTAATAAATATCATTATAATATTGGCCATATTAATAAGAAATGGTATTCACTTTCTACAACATTAATATAACACCATTTTTATATTATTTTATCCTTACCAATATTGTGGTTTCCACCTTATTCGTTTTCTAATTGGAGAAACCATAGGCAGAATTGAGTTTGTTCTAGTATAAATGTTTCGTAGCTATTATTTCCAGATATTTCTCTTTATTAAACGTATTCTTGATATGCAATATGTATTTAGTTTCTTGTTCAGTCTATACACTAGCTTAACCTAACTGCTCAAGTAATGATTTGATTTAATAAATCAAATTGCTTTTGTTGTCTGTAAGCTATGTTTTGTTCTGCGTCATTAAGCAGAAATACATATGTTGTTTTTTTTATTTGTACATTATATTATTTTAAAGAAATATTTTATTATGTGGGATTTACGTATCACATTTGGGGTATTTAAAATTTACTGCAATAACAAAATACTGGAATATTTAGCAGTTAACAGAAGGGAACTCATTAATAATCACAATAAGCCAAATTAAATGTGGACACAAATTAAACAGGCTAAACAAAAAATATGCACTGACAAAAGTATACGTCCAAATGATTGGTAAGATTATTTCTCTACTTTACTCTATGATAATAAAGCACCACCCATTTTATTAGACGCACAGGCTGTAGATCCTTATGCATCTCTCTAAATAAGCCACTTATTTTATCTTAATTCGAAGATGCCATGAGAAAATAAACTAATTATAAGCGTTACGATACAGACGGCATTCCCCCTGAATATAATAAATACACTATTGACATTTAAGCACAATATCTAGTTAAGATTTTAAACAACATATTTGAAACCAAAGAATTCCCGAGTTTGTTGTTGAAAAGTATTATCTTTCCAGTTCACACATCAGGACCAACACATATGCCAGAAAACTATCGTGGGATATCACTTGTTAAACAATGTTTAACCCATTTATGCCTAACGTCTAGAAAAAAAGGCATTGGCAAACAGCGTAGACCCAGATGAGACGCCGCATGATGCGGCGTCTCATCAGGGTCTGCGCTGTAAGTTTTAAGGCATTTCTGTAAGAAATATTCTAAATGTAGAAATAAGTATACTAGACATCCCTAAGTTTTGAAATAAATTGATCCAATTTAGAAGGATGGGAGAGTCCACTAGGCATACATGGGTTAAAATGTGCACGGTGTCATTAATGAACTATTGTACAAATGGGAAGAAACCAATCATAATACTGATAAATTACATTTAGGTTTTCGTACTGGTTACTCTGCAATGGATAATATATTCTGTCTTCAAGCGATAGTTAAAACATATCTGTCAAAAAAAGAGGTATATTTTACTGTTTATACATTGACTTCCATAAAGCCTTCGACACAATCAATCACCATGTACTAGTCAGATCCCTACAGAAAACGCATGAATTGCATTTTAAAATGTGTTGCTTAATATGTATAACTCGCTATATTCATGTGTTAAAGTCCATAGTACTAAAGCCTAATCCAGGTTAAACATAACATAATAATATTGGAACCAGGCAAAGTGATATGACAAGTCTGACGATTGTTACACTATTTATCGATGAATTATTTTCGATGTTAATTGAACAATGTGGATCGGGTATACTCATAACTAATTAAATTCACGGCATTATATGTCTTATGCTTGCAGATGATGTAGCTAGTGGTTCAGAAACAGCGATCAAATTACAACATCAATTAAACGTTATTGACGAATTTTGTACCTTTACAAGAATGGAAATTAATGTACAAACAAGAGATGTGTTGGTCAGAAACATAATTCCCCCTACTGCGCCACTTTGAAATAAATTTTCTATTTATCATTTGGCAGGTATAGAAAGCATCTCCATTTAAAGCTTATTACTTCCATTGGATTTTGTTTTTTGACCTTTGACATTAAAGGATGACCTTGACCTTTCACCTCTCAAAATGTGCAACTTTATGAGATACACATGCATGCCAAATATCAAGTTGCTATCTTCAATATTGCAAAAGTTATGGCCAATGTTAAAGTTTTCGGACGGACGACCTAGTTCAACTGCTATATGCCACCCTACCACAGGGAAGGGGAGGGGGGTGTCTGTAGACAGTAAAAGTCCACAGTTAAGTAATAAAACCTACTATTCACATATTGGCACAGGAAAGAAATGAAATGAAAAAAAAACAACAACCTTTGACTAATCAATCATTTAAGTTATAAATAAACAAAAAACAAAATATGTACAGTAACTGTGAAAAGAATTAAATTCTTAGTAAGGAAATATATAATCTAAGATTTATAATTATATAAATTACTTCCCTTGAAAATAATTGTGTCTAACAAATCTCTATTTTTAGTAGCAAATAATTATGAGCCACTACCGTGACTGTAGATTCAAAGGTAACATTAAAGTTCCTAAGATACTTGTGTAAAAGTATCATTGTGTGCCTGGCTTGACCATAAAATGTTATTTTGATTATGCTTCAGTTGTATGGTTTCATATTATTATATATAATAATTATCTCCCTTTAAAGCTTATTACTTCCCTTGGATTTGTATTTTCGACTTTAGACCTTGAAGGATGACCTTGACCTTGACATTTTTTCCACGATGTGTTTGTCAGAAACATAATGCCCCCTACTGCGCCGCTTTGATTTTTTAAATATATAATTTGGCAGGTCAGATAATTATCTCCATTTGAAGCTTATTACTTACCTTGGATTTGTATTTTCGACCATAGACCTTGAAGGATGATCTTGACCTTGACATTTTACCACTCAAAATGTGCAGCTATATGAGATACATATGCATGCCAAATATCAAGATGCCATCTTCAATATTGCAAAAGTTAAAAATGTTAAAGTTTTCGGACTGACAGACAGACTGACTGACAGTTCAACTGCTATATGCCACCCTTTCGGGGCCATAAAAACACAGAAATAATTGTATTTAGAAACAGTGGACCCTTATGACATTACGAAAATTGGAGTTTCCGTTGTACGCAAATAAATACTACCTGTATTTATAAATATATGGAATTAATGGTTACACCAAAATTGTGAGAAAGCACTTAAAAGCAATTGTTGATCTTTACAATTATAAAAAAATCATTTGGGTATTTTCCACTAAAATTATATATTTATATTGTTCGATAGTACGAAAAAAAAAGATTCTATGCTAAATGTATGTATCACAAATATGGGGTAACGAGTATATTGATTAGATTGAAGTTGTACATTACATATTTTGTAAACGAATTTTGCATGTTAAAAAAAAATGTAACACATGTATTTTTCATGGTGAATGCGGGCGTCTCCCATTATGTATTACCTACTTAGTAAATTGTATATAATATTGGTGTAAGTTAATAACTATACCTTATCAAAGATACCCAAATCAATGTTATAAAATGTTAACAGCTATATATGATTCCGAAAGAAACTGTAGGGCTTCCACAGCCATAACAATGTTATTACGTTATGACTGCAGATATGTATGGATAAGTCAAGAAATTAGTGATGTTAATTTATTCATACGACACATTCGCCAACGCATTACCGATTGTTATTCTCTAAACTGGAAACATGATAAAATAATTAATCCCGCTTTCATCACAAAATGTATTACAAAACAATGCTAAATACTGAAAGGTAACTAGCATTAAACACATACCATTTAAAAATAAATTGCATTTTCTAAATTCAGATGTTCTGATTATAAATCTAAAATTTAAATAGGTTAACAATCAAATATTACATTTGAAGATAGACTATGTTATTTTTGTCTAGATAAAATAATAATCGTGTTAATGCTTGTGAAGTTCATTTTTCAATAGTTTAAAACATATACTAATCCGTGCCCATAATCTTTTCAATTGGTACAATGGTGGATATTCATTAGCTGATATTTATTAATGGGATCAAATAATGATAAAATTACACACAATTTTACAACTTTTGTACAACATCTGTTAAACAACTTCAATTCAAAACTTTGTATTGATATGTACATAAACCTGTGAAACAACATCACTTTGTGTTTATGTGTATAGGTATCTTAATGTATTATGTATAAGGATCAACGTAGTTACTTGGCAACTATGTGATTTAATATTGTTTATGTGAATTGTGTATTTTTGGGCTGGTTGCCTGCATCTACTTTATTTAAAAAAATGAGTTCAAAGTCGTCACACAGTACTGATAATGTTTTATTTGATGACACATATATTTTTTCCGAAACATTTTGTATGAATAATGATTGATTCTTTTCTGAATCTTCTACTCATATTTCAGCAGAGTAGTGAAGAACGTGGAATACTTATTTATAAAACAGATTTATTTTTTTTAGTGATGAGTTCATTGGCGTCGCACTGAAGTGCGGCGACTGGTATGTAATACGTTTTTTTCGCTTATGGGAGGAGAAGCTATTTTACGGTTCAATGTATATATTTTTGTTGTCAGAGTATTTTGCATAGTGGTGATTTTTTGTGTAAATTAGTATAAATAACTTCATTAAGTACTGCATTTGTGCCTATTACATTTACTACATTTATTGCCAATAATGCAAAACTAATTCTTTTAATTAATAAATGATCACTGGAACTGGGAAATAATGAAAGATCACAGGGACTGGGCAATTACGCGAACCGGTGAAACTTTTTGATTTCGCATTAAAAAAATCTTTGTTCCACTATCCTAGCAACCACCTAGTTACTAATACAGGCGCTATAATGAGTCTTGATAAAGGAAGCAGCCGCTTATCAATGAGGAGCACCATCACAGCACCCCAGTCTCATAAGTCCTCCTACAGTTTTTTTAAGAACCACATATAGAAGGCCGCAGGCCTGACCCGTATCTTTCCAGTGGTATGGACCCTTTGGTATGGACCTTTAACCCCGATCACTATCGAGCGCTTAAACTTCCGGGTTTAAATTTAAACCGACTATTAATAGCTTATTAATATCTTAGTTAGAATGTGATTTTTCAAGCGGTTCCGTAGTGTAGTGGTTACACGCTCGCTTCACATGTGAGAGGCCCAAGGTTCGAGCCCCAGTAGACTCAAATTATTTTTTTTTGTGTTCTATGTTAACTTTTTGTTTTGATGTAGACATTTTAGTTGTACATAAATATGCTGTTTTATTGTAACCAATTTTTGTTTGTATTATGCCCATGGAATATATGTGTGTGAGGGTGGGGGGGGGGGTCGTAAACACATTAAAACTTTTACAGTGTTTTCATATCAATGAGTACTCAACCCCTATCGTAAATGAGCAACGTAAGAATAAGTTCAGAATCATCTCCCCCTTGAAGTTGAGAAAAATATGAAATTACGCTATCAAGATGAAGCAGATTTTTTTAAACCTACACAGTTCTGTTCCATTTATGAAAACTGCACACGGATGCCAGTAAATAAGGAAACCAATGTTAATAAAATGAATTACAAAATATTTGGGGCTACAACACAAAATCATAGATAACGGTTATTTGGGGGTTATAACACAACATCATAGATAATGGTTATTTGGGAGTTATAACACAAAATCATAGATAATGGTTATACCAGTATCTTTTTCTATTTTGTTTAAAATAATCGGCCAATATATAAATATTTACAGTAGAAAATAAATCGTTCCATGTAACTTCATTGAGTGCCTTTTACACTGAAATTCCCGACACCCATTGATGCTTGCATCAATACTTATCTTGTATTGGTTTACAACAAATTAAAGTCGATGAAGCGCTTACCGAGTTCTAATTGATTTTATTTTTACCGGTTTTCATTTTTTAAAATAAAGTTACACCCACAAATTTAAATAACGCGACGATTTCCAACGGCTGAGCGCTCATCATATAAAGACAGATTAAAACTTGTTTGTTAGTTACTTTATTTTCGAAAATAATAACTTTTTTTTACTAATAATTTATAACAACAGTTTTCAATGTCATTTATCATTAGTTGGACTGTTGTGAGCGAAGTTGAAAATAGGTCTTGATTATCGGCATAAGACATTTATAAGAATTTTATATCGTTGTTGGATATGATTCCTTAGACATCTGAGTTCATATTTTCAATAATGTTATTTACGAACATCATGAACATGATGCCTGAGCACGGGTCGCCTTGTCGCCTTGTGTTACACCATAGCATGAACTCATGTATTTGGATATTTGCTTGTTTAACCTGACGGCTGAGTTCACAAATGAAACTCATGGTTTTGAATGTTTTGGTTTTGTTCGGTAATTATATTGGCCATAGTTTTGATCGACTCATACTCTTATAATAATTGGCATGATAAATAAAAATGCAATTTAATCTTTGAGCGGAGTTTACAACCGTTCAGTATAAAGTAACAGTCTGTTACTGTGAATGTACTTGTTTTTTGTACTTCATGTTAAAGATAAAATATTTCATCAATATAACAATAAAATTCACAATATTATTACAGTCTATTGATTTCAATGAGTTAATGCCGAAAATTACATTTAAGAAAGATAGTTTAACGTTTAGTTGCTGTTGTTCAAGAAAAGATATTAATTGATTCCAAATAGGCTGGATGTGTTTGCACTCCCAAAAAAGATGTTCTATAGTTTCAATGTTTTCACTGCAGAAGTCACACAGATTGGAGTTAGATAATTTACATTTAAAGAGATATTTATTTGTAGCTATAATTCTATGGATGTATTTATATTGAAAATTTCTCAGTGTGCTTTCAATAGTTGCTTTATATGGCATGGTAAATATGTGTTTCCAATTAAGTTCATGTTCTCCAAAAAGGACTTGCCATTTATTTTGGAATTTGGAGTTTTTTGTAGGGTTTTTAATTTGTAGTGTGTAAAATATTTTATTTGTTTTGTTTTTTCTTCCAAGTATGTTTTCTACAAATGTTGTTTGAGTACATGGTGTATTATTTGTATTTATTTCAGATTTAATATGTATGGGTATGCTTTTGTGTGTAGTACTTCAGAAAATTATTTGAAGGTATTCCGTATATGTAGCATATATCATCAAAAGAGTAGAAATCCTTAATTCTGTAGTCATATAATTGGTCGACATATTTAATGCTTCGTTCAAACCAATCTTTATAGAAAAACGTCTTATTGTTTGAAGTTATGTCTTTATTGTTCCATAAAATTGTTTTACTGTTAGTTTTGGTTTCTAGGTTATGAGTGACATCACTCCATGCTGATAGAACATCAGATAGAAATATGTTTTCGTTTGCAATTTCATGTAAGATAGTATTGCTGATGTTACATTCAAAGAGTAAGGAGTCACCATATTTTTTTAGGATTTTCTGGTAGAATAATTTCCATTTACTCGTATTGGTTTTATCTAGGTATCTTTTAGCCCAGCTGCATTTGATTGCATCCAAGAATGAGTCAATGTTCGTTAATTGGATACCTCCATTTTCTACAGATTGAATTAATTGAGTTCGTTTTATTTTATCAGGCTTACCGTCCCATATGAAATTAAATATTGCTGATTGTATATCGTCAATAATATCATTTGGTGGATTTGGGAGAACTGTTAATACATAAATTAATTTAGGAAGTGCAAACGTTTTCAATACTGTGTTTTTTCCGATCAGTGTAAGTTTACGGTGATGCCATGATTTTAAGCAGTTTTTAAAATTCTGTAATTTAGGTAATATGTTTTTAAGAACTGTATCCTTTTCATTATTTGTGAAAGTAATTCCTAACGTTGTGGCTTCATCGGATGTCCAATTAAATTTCATTTCTTTTTTATATAGGACATTACTTTGTTTTAATTTACCTACTCGTAGCACAGTACATTTACTTTTGTTTAGTTTAAGACCCGATGTCATTCCGTAAAGGGTTAGTGACTCTATAAGGTTATGAAAAGAATCGTAATTGTCGTTTAAGATGTAAGTTGCATCGTCAGCAAATAGGGACTGTTTGATATCTTCATCAGGTTCTAGTGATATGCCTCTTATGTGTTTATTTGATTGGATGTGATGTGATAGGTACTCGATACGAATAATAAATAGCGATGATGAGAGTGGACATCCTTGTCGAACCCCTCGTTCGATATTAAAACTGTTTGAAAAGAAGCCATTGTTAATGATTATACTGTTAATATCGGTATAGAATAGTTTGACCCATTGAATGAGACTTTCACCAAAGTTCATATTTTCTAAGCAAGAGAACATAAATGAATGATCAAGCGAATCGAATGCCTTTTCAAAGTCTGCAAAGAATATTAGACCAGGATTGTTTGAATTGTTGAAATAGTTTATGCATTCTTGGATAAGACGAACGTTTTCACCAATGTAACGTCCTTTTATGAAACCAGATTGAGATTTTGAAATGATTGATGGTAATATTCTTTTTATTATGTTTGCTATACTTTTTGTTGCAATTTTATAATCATTATTTAGTAACATAATTGGGCGCCAGTTTGATAAGGATTCTAAGTTTTTTCCAGGTTTTGGAATGAGTGATATTATACCTTGTTTTTTGGAGCGTTGTTAGGTTTTTATTATTATATGAATGGTTTAGTGAATTAATTAAATGCGTTTTGATATCATTCCAAAATATTTTATAAAACTCAATGGTGATGCCATCAGATCCTGGACTTTTGTTATTTTGCATTTCTTTAGTGCTAATCCACATTCATATTCATTTAGTAATCCGTCACACAATAGTTTTCCTTCTTGATTTAAAGTGTGATGTGTATTTTAAAAAGGGTGTTATTTTCAACATGTTTTCGTTTATAGAGGGTTTCGAAAAATAAACGTTGTTCTTCTAGTATTTGAGTTCTGTTTGTTATATCTTCGCCATTGACTACTAATTTGTGTACAGTTTTTTGTTCACTTCTTCGTTTTTCGATGTTTGCGAAGTATTTTGTATTTTTTTCATTGTGTTCAACATGTTGTGCACGCGCTCTTAGTAGTATTCCATTGAGATGTGTATGATAGATTCCATCTAATATTTGTTTTTTTAGTGTTATTTCATTTTCAATGTCGGCGGTATCATTTGTGTTTGTTTGATGCAATTGTTTTTCAAGTGTTTCAATGGTTTTGATGGTTTCAGTTTCAAGTTTGTGTGTTTCTTTTTGTTTAAATGATGTGTATCTAATTGTTGCATTACGTATATTTCCTTTAATTACTTCCCATAAGGTGTTTGGGTTTGCATCTTTGTTATTTTGAACTGTATTTAATATTTCCTGTTCGATTTGTGTTTGATATTGTGTATCTAATAAGATGCTGTTGTTAATTTTAAAATATCCTGGGCCTCTTTCAGGTTGTATATTGTGCAGTTTAAGTTCAACTAGAGAGTGGTCAGTCATAAATCCTGGTTTTATGTTACATGTGTCAATAATGTTGCAAAGAGACTCGGATATTAAAAAATAGTCCAATCTACAAAATATTGTTGGTTTTGTGTTTGAGTGCCAGGTGAATTTGCTTTCGTTTGGATATATTGTACGCCATATGTCTATCATATTGTAGTTTTCAATTATGTTATTTAAAATGTTTCTATTTTTAGGATGAGTATAAAGGTTTCCCTTCTTTTTATCTAATAATGGGTTAAGAACAGTATTGAAATCACCACCGACTATAATGTTTTTATCTTGGTTGTTATTTATAAAGGATTGTAATATTTCGTAAAATGTGGAATCATCTATGTTAGGGCCGTAAACGTTGATTAATGTTAATTGTGTTTCGTGTATTTTAATATCTATACTTGCTTGTCTGCCAATTATTATTTCGTTAAAGTTATCGACTGATACCTATATTATTTTTTATTAGAAAGGCGATGCCTTGTTTATTAGTATGTTGTCCACTTAGATAGATGTCTCCGTCCCATTCATCTTTTAAGGTTTGTGCTAAAGTATGTGTCAAGTGACTTTCTTGTAATAGGCATATACTGTATTTTTTTTCGTTTAACCACTTGAAGATTTTTATGCGTTTTTCTTTATTGTTTAGCCCTTTTACATTCAAAGTACATATTTTAATCATTTAAAATGGTGAAGGGTGTTGTAAATGATAATTTGTGTGTGCTTGTCCAGTTAGTTTCAATTTTAAAACATGTCCAGTTGCTTTCTATTATGAGACATAAAATGTCCATACATGCAAACAAAAATAGAAAACAAAAATTATGGATACAAGAGGATGAATATTCCCTAGAAATGAAGAAGTTAAAAGAAGTAATCACAAAGGTAAAAAGAAACCACAAAAAACGACTGGTCCCCAATGGAGACATAGAAAAAAAAGCATTAGCATCATCTACGTATAGTGGATGGAAGCTAAAAAACACACAATAAACCAAGGAAAACATAAAAGTAATAAAGACAATATGTGTAACGGCAGCTTGGCTGAACATTACAAAAATAAACAGACATATGCAATCATTAAATAGTTAATTTCAGAATTATATTTCGAAAAGTTATGTTCAAATAAAGTATCTTTCATAATCTTTTTAAGAGCAGATATCGATCACTATAATGTTATTAAAATTATTAAGTTGATTTACTTTTTAATAAACAATATGTATAAGATTTTTTTGTTGTCTCATTCCCTTTTTTTAAATGCAGATATAAGCTTATACAATGTTATTAAGAAATGAATAGCTTTTTTTATTTATATAAGAAATCACTAAATGTACTTCGTTTAAAATTCTTATGGAAGGTTATTGTTATTTTCATGTGATCATAAATGCATAACAATAACGTTTGCTTGACATAGAGTATTTACAAATTTATACATGTAATAGTAGAATTAACTAAAAGATCTATTACGCGCTGGTTATGAGATTGTTGGTTAAAACTTTGTACAATGAAGTTTGCAACAACGGATGTCAATCTGAGGCGATAATAAATAGGATTATTTTTCAAAGATTTTCAGATTAACATGGAAGAAAAAAAAACAATTAAGTTTATACACGTGGATCAAAGATTTGGCAAATTAATACAAATATTTTTTTTCCAAATGTTTTAGATAAACATAGAAGAAAAAACAAATACGTTTCGTACCCATGGATAAAAGCACTATCACATTAATGAAAACGTATGTTTAGAATTAATATATGTAATTGAATTACACATAAGTTTCAAACACATGGATCAATCCCTTAGCAAAAATTATTGCAACTTCTATTTAGGATTAATATTGTAATTTAAGTACACATGCTTTAAAAGGTGATTTCTAAAACAGTTTTGCTTTTGTTACATAAATTTATAACATACACCTATAACATAAACATAGCTAAGGTACAAGAGAGATATTGAATAAGACAGTGTTATTACATTTTACATCCCAATTTTACTCAACACTTAAAAAAACTTCATATGAAAGCGAAAATGAAGTAAGATTTTTGTTAGTGTATTAATAAGGACTGCTATTTATAAAGTGTTAAATGAAAAAAATAAAAGGATGATTTAAGTCTTCCACTTTTAATACCTTGAACAACTATACATTTCAAATTAACCTATTAAATGAAAATTATTGAATTGAAGGTATTAAAGTGCATAAGTTATCTAGTAATTGGTAACACTGAATCACTGCGTATTGAGTTAAAATTTGACAATAGCAGATGTATTTATATTTTGAAGCGTTTCCTGAACTTATCAAAAAAGGAGAGTCATGCTTAGTTACATAATCATATGAATGTTATTATTATTAAATATGTTTTAGTCTAAATTAAATAGTTTCATTGGATTCTTGTTACATGCATAATATAGAGTATCAAAATACAATTCTAACACTATCATACATGAGGAATATATACATGTTGGACTATATGCACACAGAAAGGAAAAAAAACCTGTATATATAACACACTAGTGCAGATTTTTTTTCTAAAATCAAGGGTTATGCTAGCAATGATATCAATATTTATGTGCATAGTATATGGTATCAGCGTAAGTACTGATAAAATGCCAAAAAAATGTATGGATTCCATACATGAGGAATATATACATGTTGGACTATACGCACACAGAAAGGAAAAAAAAACTGTATATATAACACACTAATACAGATTTTTTTCTAAAATCAAGACAAATCAATGGTTATGCTAGCAGGGATAGCAATATTATGTGCATAGTATATGGTATCAGCGTGAGTACTGATAAAATGCAAAAACAAGAAATGTATGGATTCCAACTAATAAGTTGATAAGTAGAGCATATTAATGTTCACAAAAACAAGTGCTCTTGCTTAAGAAATAAGAAAACGGTTTCCATATAATAAGTATCTGGAAGAAGGATTGGTTACAGTAATGTTGTATTACAAGCAATATATAAAATATGAACCGGAACAAGTTGACAAGATAAATAGATCATTAAACATATGTATATAATTATTCACATTAAGACGTCACACTCACAAACAACTGCTTTAGTATACATAAACTGTTTGAAGGCACAAATAAATCAAAAGCATAGGGAAAAGTGTAGTGCTCTCAAAAACAGAAAGCATGAATATATGAAAAAAGGGCTATTTAAGAAAGAACACAATACAATCTTTACAGTCTTGGAAAAAATAAAAGGCAATATATAGCTATTATTGTGTTAAGATAGAACAATATTTCATATTATACTCTCCTTGTACAGGTAGAGCAATCATTAATTATGTGTAATAAGTTCATCAATTTAACATACTCATTTTGAAGCGCGATATTTTTATAACAAGGGGCGTAACTGTGTTATAATAACAGCACAATGCATGTGCGTAGCTAGATTTTTATGCTACTTGATTAAAAGAGGTAGTGTTTAATTATATCTTTCACATACTGTAACTTCAATGGTGTTGTGCAATATATTTTGATATTAATATTTTGGATATTTTAAAGACAACAATAAATAATAATAGCTGGAAGGGCGCACGGGACCCCATTACATATAGGGACTTTTTACAGACATTATTAGCGCAGGTAAACCATGTGAATAAAATGGAAATACAAGTTTTTTATGCACAGTTTCTATAGGCTATTTATTATTTATTTGATGCCACTCTGGTTGAAGCCCGAGCGGGATTTTCTACACTCTCCGAATAGGATTTTTTTGGCCACGGCTTTTCCAACCAGTTTTTGAAATCCGGGTATTTTATCTGCGTTGCATGTTGGTTGCCTTTAAACAACGCAAATATTTTGTCATCAAAGGACCAAGCTTTTTCAACGTCGCTGGGCTGTTTCAGACGGACGGAAGCCAACACTTCTGCATTCAGTTTTGTTAGATCCTCGTTCGCGAAGATGCTAGACCCTTTGAATGCTTTTGCTTTCCGCAGAATGTCTATTTTGGTTTGTCGTCTGACGAACTTCACAATCACAGGTCTATTTTTATTGGGTTGAAATTTGCCTAGCCTGTGGGCTATGTCTATGTCCGTTGGCTCAATATGGATGCCCAGATGAGTATTTACAAGTGCAACGATTTTGTTTGTAACCGATATCGATGACTGACGGTCATGGTCTTCCGATACACCAGCTATTCTAAGATTGTTTCGACGACTGTATTGTTCGCTGTTGTTCGCGAACTCATCGTAGTTATTTGAATAATTGACTTTTTATGTTCCAAATTTGCATTTTGTTGTTGGAGTTCTTCTATTTGTTTAGTTTTTGTTAAGTTTTCATTTTTAAGCATTTCAATCTCGCGTTTTTGTTCGAAAGAATCGCTCTCTAAAATTTCTATTCGGCGTAGGACGTTTCCAAGGAGTTTTTCTTTTAGTTGTTCAACAGTTTCTTTTATCATTTCTTTTATAAAGGTCGAATCGTCTTTTGTGAGCACGCGCGATAATTTGCCGCTGATTTCATCTAGTCTTTTTTCAATTGTGATATCACTATCGCGGGCATCTTGTTGCGTATTTTTGACAAATGTTGTCATAGTTTTTTGTTTTTTAGAGTCTGGTTTAGTTTTTCGCTTGACTACTATTTTTGGCTGTAATGTCACTTTTTTCGAACACCGACGTCTCTAGTAGGCTAGTGTTTGCGGAAGCTTCACTTGCCGTAGATGAAAGTGTCCGCTTACCAGCATTCATTTTCACCGACTTGAGCACCGACTTGAGTGTCTTTAATTGAGGTTTATAATTATAGCTAACAGCAAATGTCGCGCCTTATACAAATTTGATTGCCGTTTAGTATGCAATTATTGCCTCTTCAAGCGTGACGATTTTCTGTCACGTAGAACGTGACGGGTTAACTGTACTTTCTATCCCGCTCAAACCGGTTTAAAAATAGTATACTTGAAAAAAAATACACCCCACCCGGCATATTTTGCTTTTAAATAAGTAAGACTGTCGACATATTTATTTTGTTTCACACATTTTTATACATACATTTTTATGTGTGTAAAGTCCTTTATATTGTCACAAGTTTCACACTTTTCGCACTGCAAATTGCACTGATTGCATACGTTTTAATAAAAAAAAATCTACATTGTGTTTTTCACTGTTTACACCGGAAGTTTACCTCTTACTGTGAATGTTCCTTTTTGGTTAACAGATAAGTTTTAACCTATTTGTTTTAGCTCGATTGTATGGAAAGCCTTATTTATGTGTTTTGCTTATGACATGTTTTACTTTGAACCTAAAAAGCAGTTTGACACCAATATAACCCTAACTACATTTACTACACAACTATAGGACTAAGAAATATATATGATATTTCACGTGAAAAGATCAGCAAATGCGATCAAGAAAACAATATGTTTTATCAACAGGCATAGCACACGTTCACATTATGAACTAGTAATAACGGGGGCTCATAGTGCATTCTTTGCACGTTTTTGTCCCCTACCGGTTTCACCGGGGGAGACGTATGGTTTGAGCTCTGTGCGTCTGTGAGTCTGTCTGTCACACTTTTCTGGATCCTGCGATAACTTAAAAAGTTTTTCATATTTTTTCATGAAACTTGAAACATGGATAAATGGCAATATTGACATTATGCACGTCATTTCATTTTGTTCCTACTTAAAAAATTATAGTTGCTATGGCAACAAATATATATACAAAATCTGACAATGGTGGAGCCGGTAGGGGACTTATATTGCTTGGCAATTGTCTTGTATTTAACTATCAAGATGATCATCGTCATTTTATTGTGTTCGATATTGTTATTGTTACAATAATCACAGAAAATACTGTGTTTAAAAAAAGCCTAAACAACACGAATTTCCATAATTTCGTTAAAGTTTTTTTATGAAAGCATTTAATAACTATTTAACAAATATATTTTTGTTGAAATAAAATAAATTTCACGAACAAACAACATATAAAATACGCGTACAATCGGTACAAAAATTATGTGTTTTACGTGAGGCATGTTTCAATTTGTACCAGAAAAGCAGTTTATATGATTAGCATACACATTTCATGAATAAACAACAGGACACAGAAATATCATTGTATATTATTTAATGCGGACATTATTCATAATTGCGATATCTTAGAAGAGGGAAAGTGGGTTGGGTAAAATGGTAAATGAGAAATATGAATTGAAAATGTCTGATGTTTATATTGATATATAATATATACAAGCCTTTTTTAACTTGTTTTGTTGATGTATATGGATTCGTTTTAATATTTGTAAGTGCATGTACAGTGCATAATATTATAATATACATTTCACTACATCACAACATTTATGTCAATACAATTAGTAAATCACATTTATATATTCACTTAGGTACGCATTAAACTCTCTCGCATTGAGGAGCAAATAATACACACTGTTGTGAGATATCATCCTAATTGTTCAATAAAACTCTTTCGTAAAGCGCCAACGCTGTTTACTAAAACTGATATACTGCATAATAAACACAAATGCGAGACAAACTCCAATTCTTTCCTCAATTATAAAGTTTCTACATGTGTGTGTCACTCTTACTCTCCTATCTATAGGTTAATAGGCAACATATTGTGTTCGATCAAAAATAGAAGATACAATCTTATTGAGATGAGCAACCGGAACAGCGTGTTTGTGCGTGTGTTTTTCGAAGGTGCTTCCGTGTCTGAGGCCTTATTATGTGTGGACCGGGCATCGGTTCCATCATTTCTACCCAAACAGCAGGTAGATCGTATACAAGTTAATTGTGGGGCGTAAGTGAGAAAAGTAACTGGTGTCAAAAATGGCTGCCAACTTCTCTTCCGAACTTTTGAACGATTTGTACATATACCAGAATTATTCAACATTACCCTTACGCACAGGATGATCTACTGTTAACGTCTTTTTAAAGCCAGAAGACCATCTCATCTCATCATTTTCGCCTGTGGTCCCATCGGGACATCGGCCGCCAACCAGCTTCCTCCGGGCGTCTCGGTTCTGGGCGAGTTTCTCCAGCTGACCTCATGTTTGGTCCATCTGCTTAACATCTGCATCCAGGTCACGGCGCCAGGTGTTTCTAGGCCGCCTTCTCTTTCTATTCCCTTTGGGGTTCCATGTGAGACATTACATTGTCGTATGCAGGCTTGCGAAGGTGTGGTTCATCCACCTCCAACGTCTCTGAAGGATGTCTTCAACTGGCTTCTGCTTTGTTCTTCTCCATAATTCTTCGTTGGAGATCTTGTCTGGCCAGCGGATCTTGAGGATCTTCCTGAGGCAGGTGTTGATGAAGACCTGTATTTTCTTTATGGTGGTGACAGTGGTTCTCCAGGTCTCTGCTCCATAGAGGAGTAGGGGCTTCACGATGGTATAATAGAGCCTTATCTTGGTGGTGATGCCGATTTCGCTGGATCCCCAGATGTTCTTCAGCTGATGGAAGGCTACACGTGCTTTACCGATGCGTGTTCTGACATCCGCATCCTTCCTCCATGGTCATCCAGAATGCTCCCGAGATATGGTGAAGCTGTCCACCTCCTTCATCCTGAAGACGCATTATCAATATTTAAAAAGTTTTTGAAGACTATGCGCAAGTTGCTTATTGTTTACGATTGACACGGTTAATTGTTATTATCGCTTATTTTGCCAGTGTTAAGATGAAAAAAATCCTCAAATATATCAGTAATGACATCAAATAGTTACTTTCGTTTTAATTGTATCATCAACATAAATAAGTATATTACCGACCTACTAGATATGCTTGCATTTTTTACCTATTGGCGGGAACAAATGCCAAGGCGCCTGCTCTAAGAACAGGAAAAGGCACAACTGCACGATACATAATTCGAAAGACATATCACAATCTTTTACCCGCATGACCTAAATTAGGGAAAATAATTACAAATTATGTCTCCCCAAGACAAATTTGTTCTCTAAATTTTTACAGACAATACACACTTTCCATTCGAATAACCGAGTTCTAATAAACAATGCACCAAGTCGAGTTAACCCAAGTCAACATCCTGAATAAAACAGCCTGTTCAATATATTTGAGAAAAGTGTAATACGCTGTGCATCCAATTACTTGATCGTAATAAATTTTAAAATATGTCATGCTTCTAGTTTGAATAGGAGTGAGTAGTTTGAATAGAAGTGCGTAGGTCAAAAACATGCTACTTCTCACTAACACGATACATTTCATACCCTTAGTCTAAACGGTCATTTTCAGAAATGTCACAATTAAACGAATAGAAATTGAGGAGTTGGTACACAACAGTTGAAACAACTGTACAAACGATTGTTAGCACTGAGTGTTAATATTATTATATCAATAAAGATTGACGTTAAATGATATTCACTACATATTTCGTGTGCGCCAAGTTATTCCTTTCCCCCTACTTTTAGGAGCAGAGTTGCCCTGTACCTTTTTTTTACAGAACTTGTGATATCTATCGCCTATTGTTGACAAGTTGCTAATGATGATAATTGGTGACACAAAACTTACAATTTACTCGGCCTATGAAGTGAGCATTATCATGGTCATCTTTTACGCCAGTCTATGTGTCATGTACGTGTTTTTTATGCGTTTGAAGCATGCATTTGTATGTCGTACTTACGAATTGTTAAATCGTGGGGTCAATGTATCTACCCCGAGGGAACGACATAGCTAACTCGTCTTCACAACATATCAAGTCGTGGAAACGCGATAACTGACTCGTTGTAATGACATAACAACTCGTTTGAACGAAACAAGTAGGTTGTGGTAAGTCGATATAACTAGACAATCAGAATAATTATACGTCACTTAACGTATGTGTTGAACAACTGATACAAGGAAAACTATCCCGAATCTGTATTATATTAATAGGGCAGTGTCGTGCATTTAAATGCTTTTCAAACTGCATGTCTTCTGAATGGTTGAATATGTTGTTACTACATTTTAGTTATCTTAATCATAGATGTAAGTGTTGGATATATTATTCTCACGACATACTAAGTCGTTCCTAGGAGTCAGTTTTGTCGCTTTACCACATCTTACATACTCGTTCCCACGAATTTAAAAGTCGTTACCATGAGTCAGCTTTGTCGCTTTACCACTTCTTACATACTCGTTCCTACGAGAATAAAAGTCGTTAACATGAGTTAGCTTACATTGTTGTTTAACCATTACTTACATTTTCGTTCTCACAAATTTAAAAGTCGTTACCATGAGTTAGCTTTGTCGTTTTACCACTTATTACATACTTGTTATCACGAGAATAAAAGTCGTTACCATGAGTTAGCTTACATTTTCGTTTTACCATTCTTACATACTCGTTCCCACGAATTTAAAAGTCGTTACCATGAGGTAGTTATTTCGTGCTTGCGTCTTATTATCACAGCTCATTTCCCACATGATTAATCATCATTGAAGCGTTTTTAGAAATATATCGATAATCGGAGAGGCAAACATGTTGAATCATATTTATTTCGTTTATCGGCATAAATAATATGTTGCTTTTATAGCGCTCTATAGTGGCGACCACATGAATTCAATGCGGCCTTCTTATTGGCTGTAAAAATATGTCTTTAATACAGGGATGTTATCTCTGATGTGATTGGTTAACATCACTTAATAAGAAAAATATGCGAAGATTATTGGCGGTTTATTTACCTGTGCGCGCTTATCAATTCTCAGCAAAGCAATACATACTCTTTGAAAACCCCATAAATATACGCACTATATAGTCATTGGGTCATCATTTCTGATACAGACATTGTTCGTGAAACTGCATTGTTATATGCTCTAAGTTGGACAATAAGTTTAAAACATGATGCATTTAACATCAATGATAGTTATTTTGTTATGTTTAAGCAGCCATGGTTTCTGTGCTGACGTACCAACATGCGACAAATGTACGGATCTGCACGTGGGTGTTTTATTGGAGTTTTCGGAGTATTATTTCTCAGAGCACATTCAACTGTTCGTGGATGTGTTCCAACAAGTAACGGAGGACATTACACAAAGAAATGATATTTTGCCAGGCTTTCGCTTGAAGTTACACATGCGGGATACTAAGGTAATTACTTTATCAAGGGTTGCAGCAAAACACAGTGTGGCTATATTTGTTTAATAGTATTAAAGGCATACACATTTAAAACGTCATTTTCTTCAAGTATATGCATTGTATACTTTTAAGTCAAATATCGGATAAAATTTGTGGAAGAAGATGAACGTGAAAATATAGAATGTTCATGAAATCCTTTATGACGCAACTGTTACACGGATGCAAAAATATAGAAGCCGTATATTAGTAATAAACCCATTTTCATACAAAATCCACATGACAAACGTTTCTGTGACATATCGACCAATTCAAACGTATGTGTATATATATATATAGTTAGTTAGTTAGATAGATAGATAGATAGATAGATAGATAGATAGATGGATGGATGGATGGATGGATGGATGGATGGATGGATGGATGGATGGATGGATGGATGGATGGATGGATGGATGGATGGATGGATGGATGGATGGATGGATGGATGGATGGATGGATGGATGGATGGATGGATGGATGGATGGATGGATGGATGGATGGATGGATGGATGGATGGATGGATGGATGGATGGATGGATGGATGGATGGATGGATGGATGGGATGGAGGATGGATGGATGGATGGATGGATGGATGGATGGATGGATGGATGGATGGGATGGATGGATGGATGGATGGATGGATGGATGGATGGATGGATGGATAGATAGATAGATAGATAGATAGATAGATAGATAGATAGATAGATAGATAGATAGATAGATAGATAGATAGATAGATAGATAGATAGATAGATAGATAGATAGATAGATAGATAGATAGATAGATAGATAGATAGATAGATAGATAGATAGATAGATAGATAGATAGATAGATAGATAGATAGATAGATAGATAGATAGATAGATAGATAGATAGATAGATAGATAGATAGATAGATAGATAGATAGATAGATAGATAGATAGATAGATAGATAGATAGATAGATAGATAGATAGATAGATAGATAGATAGATAGATAGATAGATAGATAGATAGATAGATAGATAGATAGATAGATAGATAGATAGATAGATAGATAGATAGATAGATAGATAGATAGATAGATAGATAGATAGATAGATAGATAGATAGATAGATAGATAGATAGATAGCTCATTTTATATATACAATATATGCAATTCACTACGCATGCACAATTTGAATTCCTGGGTTTACCACGTGACGATAATGATCAATCTATTAGCGTAATTTATAGTTGACTGGTAGTTACCTGGTAGAAATTCCCAGTCAAATGTATTACCGAATATACTGAAAACATGAAAACTAACAACTTTTTTCAGGTAATGTAATATACCAGTCGTGATATTTTAAGCAATATAAAGAAATAATTGTAAAAATGACTGTATTTTAGAACTTTTCTTTTTTCCTCAATCGCGATTGACAGTCCCTTTAATGATCGAATATCTATTGCACTCTCGATCATAGGCATTGTTTATTTATATTTGTGGCCATAGCACTTTTGAAAAATAGTATTTCTATAACTCTTGAATTTAAATATCAACATTCGATCATAAAGTTCGATCATTCACCAAAAGCAACATATATGCTCTATGTACATTTTGTTTTCTGGGTATAGGCTCACAACGGTCTCGCTGGAAAACTTTTGTTTGAGCTATTGGAAACGGGAGAGCCTAAAGTAGCCATCATAGGTCCTATCAAATCAGCATCGCTAGAAGTGACGGGCCAGATTGCCGCCGCGTACAACGTGATTGTGGTAAGAATTGCAACATATCACGCGTACAACGTGATTGTGGTAAGAATCGCAACATATTACGCGTACAACGTGATTGTGGTAAGAATCGCAACATATCAGTAAAATGCTAATGTGGCCCGTTAAAACGACTGATTAACGAGTTTATTAATAATTATGAATATTTAATATTAAATTTTATATTAAATTCTGTATATATTAAATAAGCTTCAAATAAAATTAAATCCTCATTCCATATATCTACATGGCCAATATCGAAGCCAAGGGTGTGAAAATATTTAAATTATTTACCTGTCAGCGGAAAAGCTGCTTGCAAACTTCTATTTGTCTGCAAGCAAGTATCATGCGCTCAATTGTGATTTTGATCAATTGAAGTGACATACATGACGTTACTTGTATCACGCATTTTATGTTTTATTGAATTGATTGAATTGATTTTGACCTAAAGTCAATTACACTGCAGTTCCGCTAGATCGTGATAAGTTATTTTGAGATTTCCAATACATCGTAAATCTTCCGAGGCCGGATTTTTTTTGACCTTTTTAAGCTTCTTTTTATAATCCGACTTGTATCTTTCATAACATAATCACATGTGATCCGGATTTATTCCATCGGCTTAAATCAAATGTGCCATCATTGATGACGCCAATCGTAAATATACAATGTAGCTTTCGATAAAGAGGAAATATTGGTTCCGAATCAATCGATATCTTATTGTTAAAGTTGGGAATTTAATAAAAAATATTCAAAATATGGTTGCTTCCAGAAACATTGAAACATTGTATAATTATATCTGTGTTTAAAAAGGGCTAAGTAAATAACAAAAATCGTTACCATGGCATTTCAAAGATGTTATGACTTAATTGTTTAAGTCTATAATTATAAGTATTTTATCTCATTTTGTTGTAGCTTACCATATTCGGACAGAGTCAATCTGGTTTCAGGACCGGTTACTGCATTGTTGATATTGTTTGTATTTTGTGTTTTATTGTTATTAAATCACTGAAAAATCAAATTTCATGATTTTACGTTTATCAATTTGCAATAAGTTTTAAACTGGAGTAATATATGATGTTTTTATATAACGTCAGTACATTTTTTAACTAATGACAATTCAAATTCATTGAATACTTCATATTGATTGTGATTTAAATATGATCAAATAATGTTATCATGCAATCACTGATCTCAATTTCAGCTCTCCTTTATCGCCCTTTCGTCGGACATCAGAAACTTTGCCCTGTTTCCAACACTGTTCAAAGTCAACCAAGACTTCAGCGTTCTCAATCCGCTACGAATAAAGCTCATGAAATATTTTGGTTGGAAACGGGCAGGAACAATTGCTTTAAATAACGACATCACTTTACCTGTAAGATACTTAACATATTTGTTCATAACATTTATATGTATTTTCTTTGTATAAGTCTGAGTATATAGATTATGTATCGCGTCATGTTAAAACCTGCCTTAATGACAAAATTTTCGATTTTTGCTTGTTATCATTTTCTTACAGATTTTTTTCTCCTGGTTTCAAACCTGCAACTCTTTTGACGGTGATAGAACAAATACTATGCGCAATTTAAAACTTTAATGCCACACTAACGAAATAATTTCTTTAATACGACGTCGTTGACGTCGCGTATTTTCGGCGTTAATAACATTGTTTGGCAAGTTCGTGTTTTGTGTTTAATAAAGCATTGCAACTGCTCATAAGTAACAATCGGTAACATTTAATTATATAACTATACCATTTAAATACAAATATGATAAGTTAATAACAGTAATATCTGGCACGAGTTGTCATATCATACCATATTTTATTAAACGAGTTCAGGAATTTTGATAGTAAGCGAGCCTTTGGCGAGCTTACTAACGAATTTTTTCGGACGAGTTTAATAAAATATGGTATGATATGACAACGAGTGTCAGATCTTTTTTTTTTGACATGCTTTTAAATGAGCAAATAAAATAAATATTTACGCAAAAAAATAATAAATTCCGAATGTTTAAACGTTTACAATTGTTATACTAGTATTACACATGTGTAATAAAAAATGTAATGGCTGTAATTCATGGGAAACAGGGTATAGCATGTGATATATATATATATATATATATATATATATATATATATATATATATATATATATATATATATATATATATATATATATATATATATATATAGTTTAATTAGCGACTCTTCTTGCCATGCTCAATACGTTGGCACGCACAAGAAATCCATAGAAATAATGTATAAGAACGTAAATTAATAAAAAGTTGTTTATTGTCATTTTCTTTATCACTTAACGCATGATATGTGAAGAAATGCTTGAACTTGTAAATAACGGTTGATCCATTAAGATGTTGTTCAAACATGTAAGGACACAAGTACAAATAAGCTGCGCCTCGGTAAAAATTTTCCAAATGCACATGCGTAAAGTATATCTTAGATTATCCGAGCGGTCCGCATAGGATAATCTTGGACGGCTCTTTCCGCATCTGTCGATTCTTTTATACAGTTAAACTGGTATACAGTATACCATTGAAGCTGTATCACGAAACTTCATGTAGTAAAACCAATTTCCTTTATTATTTCCTTTAAAAACGATGTGAAGTTCATATCTGTACTTAAAAAACAACGGACCTTGTATATAACATTCACTTACAAAGGTATTACACTCATTACATCTGATTGCTATGTCTGCGATCCTGCAGAATGATAAAAAGATACTGTTGTAATAAATGTGTCATGACCTTTCGGTACTATTGGTGAACTGGTTGATACGGAGATGCTTAGATTTTAAGCATTGCAAAGTTAAAAGCCCCATCTTGTTAAGAGGATAAACGCAACTAGTATTAACGAAAACGTTCTCTCGTCAAAATATTACACATGCTTTCAAGGTTATAGTTGTTGCTAAAGAGAACTATATATTTTAATGTTTTTAGTTTAATTCTTACTATATAATTATATTATTATGCAAGATATAATAATAATAATATAAAAAAAATAATAATAATATTAAGTTTTATTATTATTACATGCTATCAACATAGCATCGTTAATTTATATTTATTGAAAAGGTAAACATTAATATGCTAATAAAAAAAAACAGACTCAAAGGTAACATACCATACGTAAAACGCTAGAAAACATAAATGTACCAATTGATTTGAATAATGACAAAATACAATATTTTTGACACAATCGCACTTTACGTTTCAGCAAATGAAGCAATTTGAAGACCAACTTGTTTTGAACAACATGACAATTGCATGGTCGGGAGTTTATAATAGTCTGGCAGAGGTCCCTGAAATTATATCTAAATTTAAGGTATGATCCAATATCCCTTTGTTTCCCATTTAATGTATGGTGTCGGGAGGATGGTGGGAATTCCATTGGAAAGACATCGATGTTAAGGTATGGAAAAACACGTGTGCACATAAAGAAAATAACAAAAGAAATGTGTTTATGGCATGGGCAACCTCCTTATTTTAATTGCACTCTTTAAAGCATATAACATGTTAAAATGAATATCAGAACTATTGATAATATGTACAATGGGTATTGCCGAATGGGCAATATATTATAAAATTGCTTTTTATTGTAAAGAAGAATATACATCGGTACTCAGAGCAACATATGCGTGTGTGTGTGTTTAAAACATAAACTCTAATTTTGCTCGTGTATCTAAAATGCTATGACTTAACCCATTTATGCTTAGTGGACTCTCCCATCCTTCTAAATTGGATCAATTTATTTCCAAAATTAGGGATATCTAGTATACTTATTTATATGTTTAGATTATTTTTCACAGAAATTCCTTTGAGCAAACAGCGCAGACCCTGATGAGACGCCGCATCGTGCGGCGTCTCATCTGGGTCTACGATGATTGTCAAGGCTTTTTTTCTAGACGCTAGGCATAAATGGGTTTAAAGAAAGATTCCGCTTCAGGCAAAATAGTGTAAACATATATAATTGTAGTCTTAAAAGGTAAAATTGTCTATTAATGTTTTATAATAAAAAAAATGTTTTATTATTATTTTTTTTATATGAAATGTTTTATTTAATAAATTTGTTAACACATAACATGTGTTACCCTAATGCAGTTGAGTATAAATGTAATCTCGTGTTTTGGGACGTTTAACACTTTTCCAGCTTTAAGCCAATCTCTTTCTCTCTCTTTCTGTGTTTGTGTGTCACTGTCTGTCTGTCTGTGTGTATGTCCGGCTGTATGTCTGGCTTGCTATCTGGCTGTCAGGTTGTCTGGCTTTCTGGCTTGCTGGCTGGCTGGCTGGAGGGCTGGCTGGCTGGCAGGCTGGCTCTCTTTCTTTACAAAAACGGCTTTATGTTTCAGGTGCACGGAGTTAGAATCATATTTGCAGCTATGACACAAGATGAAGCACCATCTGTGTTCTGCGAGGTAAACGTATGACTTTTAAAAGATTTAATTATTACATGTATTCCACCGTATATGATGTCATTTTTTTCATTTTTTCATCATTTTGAGCTTCACTTTTTTGACAATCGTATGTGATTATGTCGCATAGTTGTTTGATGAACAACGTCATGCGCAATTTACTGTAATGGACAGTATTAACTGAGTGACTGCAGGTTATTACGAAGACAAGTAGGTCCCTTTCTTTTATTGTCAATTCATCTGTATAATGAAATATACAACAACAAAGTCAAACATGAATTCACGTCTAATTCATAATCGTTCCAATTTCTTTACGTCTAGTTCATTTCTCCAAATATACAACAATTGTAAATTCATACATTCATCCGTTATTAAGTAAGATGACAACAGTCCTATTCCGTAAAAGACCGAATGACTGGACACGCTATCAGTCCGTCCACGTCCTGCTCACAAAAGTAACTATTCTTAACCCATTTATGCCTAGTGGACTCTCCCATCCTTCTAAATTGGATCAATTTATTTCCAAAATTAGCGATGTTTAGTATATTTATTTCTTTATTTAGAATATTTTTTTTACAGAATTTCCTTTAAGCAACAGCGAAGACCCTGATGAGACGCCGCATAATGCGGCGTCTCATCTGGATCAACGCTGTTTGCCAAAGCCTTTTTTCTAGACTCTATGCATACATGAGTTAAGTATCCATCTAAATCTATGCGCAGAGTGTGTCTTTTCTAACAAAATATGAAGATTTATACTATGAGCTACCTGACCATTTTTTGGTATGTTAATATAACTCCGCCTTCGCATGTGCTCATTGTTGGTTGGCTGATTCTCTGTTTATGCCGTATACATCACGTAGTAGATATTGTTAAAGATTACTTTAGATTGTGTTTTGTTGTTGATTAGCGCATTATTCAAGAGGCAAGGAAACTGCACTCTGATGATTGATTCTTTTGGTTTCTAGTATGTGTACTAATTATTTTGGTATATGGCCCGCGAAGACAGGTCTATGATAAATTCCAGTTAATGACCTTGTTATGATTCCAATATCAGAGGGTTGGGATTTTTTTACATGGCTCTTTGTCAATTTTTTTCCTCATTAAACATGATTTTATATATTTATTTGAATAAATATATAAAAATAAAAAACAGTACTATCCTGGGTACGTTACTTCCACCTGTGGTGAAATTGTCTACTAGTCTTAAGTGCATGTGACCTTTAAACAGGGGTGAAATGACAAACAATGTAGTCCGTATGTACATGTTCTAAAATATCTGTAGGATATACGTTATCTAAAAATATCTGTGGAGAAAACATTATGTTTTTTATATGTGCTATTTTGTTCTATAAAATCATTTAACAGTAAGATAACATAATATCCGTTACAGCATGCTTGCATATGCTTTACGTGACAATTTGATAGGTCATTAAACGTTTTATTTCCGATCTCAACTTGTGTTTTTTTTATTGATGGATTTCATTTAAGATACATGTGTAAATCTATAATAATATAAATATATATACGCAGGCGTATCGGCAAGGCGTGTATGGGAAAAGCTTCGTTTGGATCATAACTGGAGGTATTTTGTACGAAGGGTGGATACAGGCCTCCAAACACTGTACGAAAGAAGAGATTTTAGCCGCCATAGACGGAACTCTTGTTTTGCTTTACCAAAAAGCAATTACTTCAGATAAGCCTACTATAACTGGCATTGTAAGTAGAGCCAATGGAGCGCTACGTCAGATAAGCTACTGTTGCTAGCATTGTAAGTAGCACCAATGGAGCGCTATATAAGTAAACGAATAGTCCAGTCGCAAACCTTATGTACAAACAAAACTCTGTAGCAAATACGTTTTTCTTGTTTACATACAATTAGAAGTTTATAATGCTTAAATATGTTTAATCCGTTAAAGCCTAACGTCTGAAAAAAAGCCTTGGAAAACAGCGTAGGCCCAGATGAGACGCCGCATGATGCGACTTCTCATCAGGGTCTGCGCTGTTTGCTTAAAGGAATTTTTGATAGAAATATTCTGAATATAGAAATAAGTATACTAGAAATTCCTTATTTTGGAAATAAATTGATCCAATGTTGAAGGATGGAAGAGTCCACTAAGCATTAATGGGTTAAATATGTTTCAGTTCACCGCGTTGCGGTGTGTCGCGATAACAATCATGGTGATATACTTCAAGTAGAAAGTCAATCCGTTTTGGGAACAGTTTGACTGCACTACTTTATTGTTTTTATATATTGCGTATCCTTCGACCATGAAGCGATGTTATGGCAACAATCCCAAACGGTATGTCACTACACAAAACCAAAATACTTAGATAAAGGGGTCCAACGTCTTTATTGGTGATAGTTGTCGAATCGAAACAATCAGTGTGTGGGTGTATGAATTTCCGTTTGAGATTGATCAAGGTTTCAAAAGCGTTTTCACGATATATTCAAATTTAATTATGATTCCGTATTTCGTGCTATGCCCACGTAACTATATAATATATTACCGAAATAAACCACTTTCTGTTTCTTTAAGCTATACACATTGGAATGCTTTTAGATTGCTGGCCAAGCGTAATAATGTTCATTTTTTCATTCGAAGAGCACATTATCACTCTTCGTAAATAAAATCAATACATGTATTTATTTTAATAAGCATGTACGTACAGTAGAAAATGTGTCAAACGATGTTTAAAGACCGATTCCTTGTACTTTATTCGGATGATTTTGAATTCCGTAATGTTTGGATGTATTTAATATTCAGGCTGGACACGATGTTATTGATTAATTTTTAAATATGTCTGTTTCAAATGAGTGCTATTGTCGACGTACCTCAAATGAATCATTGTATGAAATCGTTCTGATACATAAGCGTTGTGTTTTTTCTTTATTCCATAACTTTGTGTAAGCAAAATATATCATATTATTATTAATTAAAAACAGTAACCTTATATACCTCACGGTGAGACGAGTACAAAGCAAATTATTAGAGATGGAACGTATTTATTTAACTTTCACTTGCTGGCCGAGTATTGTAGCAGCTTAATTTACCGACCCATTTTGTGATATATCAAAGTTATATATATATATATATATATAATTGAAAGTCTATTGAATAATGGTGTAATTAATAACATTTTTATCACGAACACAATATGGCTGTTTATGTTTGCATCCATGCCATGATTTATGTATAAGTGCACACGGCTAACATTACATGTTTGACAAGCCGATAGGCGATTCCGGTGCGAGTATGCCCAGTTTGTACGAGTACATTCTATTTATTTGTCAAGATGGCTGCTATCGCACATAAGTCGGACATTATAGTTTTATTAAACACGGACCACAAGTTCGGGATATATAATAATTCACGTCCAGTTCACTGAAATGCTGAACTGTTACTGGGTAAGAATAAATGCATCCGTTTTGATGATTTACATAAAGGTTATTATTACGGATGTCAATAAATATTTTTTAGAGCGCCAAAGAATCGATTGCTTCGGTTATACCCACAAATGTCTCATATCCATTACCTTATCTGAAGCAGATACCCTGGGTAATGGACACAATGTGGACGTTAGCTATAGGTATGATAACAATTATGTGATAAGTACATTCAACAATTCATAATATACTCCTTTAGCTTGAATACAATTTCATGAGGGTATCTTAACAACTTTGCATTTGGCATATGAATATGTATTCCCTATAATGGCATTTAATAGTTTATTATAACTTATCACGCAATCCATTTTAATCATTTAATGAAATGATAAAAATAATGTTCAAATGTACTTCTTGACTGGAATTATTTTTCCACCACCACAGTTGATTGCAGTATTCAATAGGCATTGAAAATGCAATCTTAAAGTTTGGATATGAAACCGTTGTGCTGCTTTGACAAAAATATATATTTTAGTAATACATATTCCCTCTGCTTAATCTTAGTATACGAGACGGTTATGAGAAAACGGGACTTAATGTATGTGCGTAAAGTATCATCCAAGATTAGCCTGTGCAGTTCTCACAGGCTAATCAGGGACGACACTTTCCGTCTAAATCGGATTTTGGATAAGAAGAGACTTTATTTAATCGCAAATGTCATAAAACGGAAAGTGTCGTCCCTGATTAGCCTGTGCGGACTGCACAGGCTTATCTGGGACGACACTTTACGCACATGAATTATGCCCAGTTTCTCAGAAACGGTCACATATTTATAACAGGTCTTAACAATAGTATCAAATATCTGCGCCATAAGGGGCTGAGTTTGCACAACTACACCAACAGTCCAATTTTCCTCGAAGCTATTAAGAAAGGGACAAAGGATGCGTCTTTCCAAGGCATATCGGTAAGCAAACAATGATACCACTCTTAATAGACAATCCCAGAATCGATAAATTAGCCGCCGTATTGGCTAACATGTTACCCCGCCGTCATCTTGGTACTGAAGAATTTGACAAATAAGAGCGTTCTAGATGGTTGAATGTAAACATATGGGCCGTGCTCTGTGAAAAATGTGTTTAATGCATGTGCGTAAAGTGCCGTCCCAGATAAGCATCAGGGACGATACTTTCCGCTTTTATAGTATTTTCGTTACCGGAATTCCACACAGGCTAATCAGGGACGACTCTTTCCGCCTACACTGGATTTTTGCTAAGAAGAGACTTTCCGTTAACAGAACAATACCATCAAAGCGAAAAGTGTCGTCCCTGATGCTAATCTGAGCCGGCACTTTACGCACACGCATTAAACACATTTTTCACAGAGCACGGTTAATATATACTGATATTACCTTAAACATGTATAATTCTTAATTGTATTTCGCATTCCAGGGTCCACTCTCATTTGACGACAAACACAACCGCATCGGCTTGACTTACCTGCAGAGAATCATTAACGGTGAGACTAAGTATTATAATATATAATATATATATATTTGAAATTATATACGGTGCACATTTGCAAACAATAGAAGACAGAAGCAGATTGGAACAAAGGCTAAATGCCCCGTAAAATGAATGTCCTTCCGATCCACAGAGATTTCATACAGGGTATTTACCCATTTATGTCTAGCGTCTAGAAAAAAAGGCCTTGGCAAACATCGCAGACCCAGATGATGCGGCGTCTCATCTGGGTCTGCGCTGTTTGCTTAAAGGAATTTCTGTAAGAAATATTCTAAATATGGAAATAAGTATACTAGTCATCCCTAATTTTTGAATTAAATTTATCTAATTTAAAAGGATGGGAGAGTCTACCAGGCATATATGGGTTAAGCCTAAAAATATGTATACCAAAACAATTTCTGACAGTTAACTTATTGTTGATTTACTACACTATTCCCTTCTGTGTATGTATAGAATACCACTCGGAATCATGACCAAAATACACAGGGCTATATTAAAAATGATCAAAAGTGGGGGTTAAACGAATAATACTTCAAATAATATATGTCTTTCAATTAATTGTAAACACATAATAATTGTAATGTTCATTAATGGGAGAAATATGGTGTCTGCTATGGATTGTCAATGCAAATGCTTGGTTTTTAAAAGGGTTTTACTAAAGCATATTTAAGGAAAAGGATTTATTGTACTAGAAATAAGGATCAAATCATTATTTGTGTCGCGTTCTGAGAAAGCAGGGCATAATGCCTGTGCGTAAAGTGTCTTCCCAGATTAGCCTGTGCAGTCCGCACAGGCTTATCAGGGACGACACTTTCCGCCTAGTTTTCTCAGAACAAGACACATTTTATTATACCGTGTTTTCTATTTCAAGAGAGCGATGAGAATACCATAGTGACATATGACCAGATATCCGACACCTTAACATGGAATATCGAGCCTTCCTCGATATGGCCTGGTATTTCAACTTATTATTTTAGTTATCTGAACATTGTCATGCTTTATGGAAATGTACTACAACTTACTTAACCCTTTGCATGCTGGGAAATTTGTCGTCTGCTTAAATGTCGTCTGTTGAATTTCTAAAATTAGCATTTTCTTCGATTTTTTTTTCAAAGAATACTATCAGAATAGCAAACAGTTTGGATCCAGATGAGACGCCACGTTCTGTGGCGTCTCATCTGGATCCAAACTGTTTGCAAAGGCCTTTAAAATTCAGCTCCAGCGCTTTAAGGGTTAACACGTAGTTTAATGTAAATGTACACGTATACGCACTAACATTAGTATCGTGATACACGTATGAAAAAACTAAACTCACTTGCTTGTAATGTAAATTATAGAAACACACGTATAAGATATATAAATATATGTAAATAAAATCAGTTTTAAACGGCATCGATGTGAATCCAAACAAAGCAATACATGCAATTTAACAAAATAGAGAAGGAGAAATGCTTAAATGTAGTGTTTAGTATTCACGCAGATGGAAAAGTACCTAAGGACGGCTTCATCGTTAACGAACACCTGACACAACCTAACGTCCCACTAGCTGTTTCTATGACGACCTTCAACAGCTTTGGTTGCTTGATATGCCTAGGATTCCTGGCTTTCAATATCATTTTTCGAAACAAATGGTAAATAAATAATATGAATACGCTACAAAATAAATCATGATTTAGAAGTTAAGCATTCGGTGGAGAGGTTGAGTTTTGTCCGTTTATTAATTTATTAATTTCCAACAACATGTTGTTGAATTTTTGAAATTGATACATTATTGGTGTTAACTCATGTGTTGTGTTTTTTTTATTATTATTATTTTGAATATTTATTTTGCATTGTTGAACGCACACATATGTTGGATAAAAAATGTAATAATTATTTGGAAAGAATATTGGAAACACAAATCATGATTACAGTAATATGGTTAACTTTATCGTAAGTAGAAATATAAATGCGACTATTTTATTTTGTACAGATGCTTAATTGCAAAAGTTGTATTATTCCTCACAATATATCGTGTTTTACTGGAATAATCACAATAAATCATCATAAAAGAGTCTGCACTTGCTTTGATAGGACAATACGAATGTCTTCACCCAATGTGAACAACGTCATCTTGATTGGTTGCCTGTGCATGTATATTGTCGTATACGTGAGTACAGTGGAATACCTGCACTTGTACGAGGAGGGAAGGAAAGGGTCTATATGTGTGGTAAGTTTGACTATACCGATATTTATACTAAGTGATCCTTGAAAGGTTACGTATGTATAGTAGGTAAGTAGGTAAGACATGTTGATTTATGAAGTAAGTGGACAAAAAAGTGGTATGCATGTTAAGTAAGTTAATCTTGATATCCATAGTCAGTGGTTATAAAATGGTTATAAAAGTGTTCACATCCACTTCTTTTAGAACAGAACATTGACTGAAAACATAAAATGATCAAAACTTGGGATCATCGCCCTCGAACTGTCAATGTAACGAAACTACAGATGTGTATAGTAAGAAACAACAGAAATGGTGTGTAAATGTGTTTTAAAAGTAAACAAGGTCGACGGATAAAGTAATAAAACGTAGAAAATAGTATACGTGGATGGTAAAATATTTTAGTACCTATATTGAACACTGAAATTCCATGTTTAAACATATACGATTTTTAAAACGTGTTATTTAGTCGAAAGGTTTTTATATATCCGCGAATATATGGCCGTACAATAATGTAATGTAACGGGTTATAATGGGTATATTATTTTATTATTATGAGTTTATTTTATGAAAAGATAATAGGTATATTTCAGTAATATGTAACGAACAGAAAAATATAAGAATCGTGACTCGCAAAATGCATATAAACAATTAGTAGGTACATTAAGCAATACAAATTGGAGATGTCAAATTAAATGGAGACCCGCGAGTACAGAGACGTAAAAGTCCGGTATGCACACGTTTGACGCCCATTACTTGATGACAGGCGTGGGTCACGAATTAGGCGAGTACGTAACGAAATTGGTATAAAAGCGGAGTTATTTTAACGGATAAGGGCTAGTTTGACAATCGAGTAGAGTAGTCACGCTTTCTTGACGTGGCGGCCAATAGGCCGCCGCGCTGTAAAATTGTATTTCATGAACTTTTGCAAGCGTTGTGTTAGAAAATATTCAACAGAAATAAATCTCGATGAAAACAGAAATGAACTTTAGTTGTTACTGTGTATTATCAAGGAACAATGTGTAATTACGTGACAATAAGGAAAATTATTTGACACAGAAATGCGTTCATGTATTGTAATTAACTGATTACAATGTCGATTTTCCGTAGACGCGGAGCATACTAAATACAAACAAATAAAGTTATAAATGTTAGTCAATAACACCGACAGAATATGACAAATGCACTGCGAAAACGTTAACAAATGAAGAGAATGGACACCGAACATATGTGTTTGCCTGGATATTTGGCACTTTAAGAACCTTACTGTAAAAGTACACTTACAGGAACAGACATTGGTCTTTTGTTTTGTACAAAGAGTTAAAACATTAATTAGAATTTTTACTAGACACAAAAGACGGCTTAAAAGAAACACAATGCAAAACAAATAAGTAAAATAATGCAATATATGTTAATGATCTCTTAACAGCATATACTAAATTAATTTTTCCACATATTTGACACCTTAACCCATCTTTGGTTAATGACACATTATTAAGTTACGTACACAATTGTATTGTCTTTCCAGCAAAAAAATAAGTGTATGTTATTTCCTTTTTTATTATATAAAAGGTATTAAACATATTCCAAGAACATTTTTATTTTATTAACTAAAACATAATCATGTTCGTTTGAATTAAAATGTGCAATGTCATTTAGTTTCGTGTTGCGTTAAACACCCACTATTCACTTCACATACACTACTCCCACTGCGATTAAAACATTTGGGCTGTAAATACACAACATTGGGGTTTGAAACCGGCTAAGCGCAAGCCAAACCTTACGCCACAACATTGGGGTTTGAAACCGGCTAAGCGCAAGCCAAACCTTACGCCACAACATTGGGGTTTGAAACCGGCTAAGCGCAAGCCAAACCTTACGCCACAACATTTTTCACAACTCGAACATGCTTCTCAAACAAATGTAACTATGCACAATGAAAATAAAAACTTGCACGTGAACACGTTTCGCCAGAATCGAATACTATAAGCATCAGTATAATGTATTCTGATAAAAAAAAGATAAACTTTTAAGTGATAAGAAAATAAAAATACGTTTCCCAGAAAAAATATATTAAACTATCAAGCAAGCAATGTTCAAACTGAAAATGGTCAAACAAATCGTGTTATATCTAGCATACACATACAAACTAGCGTTTACTTCTTCCAGCCGCTGAAGACCAAACTATGGCAACATTCAAAATATGTACGGGAATGTCACAATACCCAATACTTTGGAACAAATTGGTGTTTTTTGGGCGTTTTGAAAAAAACTTAAAGTTACAAATCATGATTTAAATACACATAACAAAAGTGTAAAGCTGTATCTATCATACGGACACATATTAACGTAGTTCAAAACAGTTTATTTTGAAATTCTTATATAGAAAAATAGACACACTTATACCCGTAAGCAGCCCTATCCAGAATAATTAAGATTCGACAAAAAATCATAATATTTCCAAAAAAGCTTATTTGCTCTTCCGTAGTTAAAATGGCCTTTTCACAGATTTTGGCATGTTTTAAAGTTTGTCATTTAATGCTTTATATTGATAAATGTAAACATTAAATTTTAAAGCTCCAGTAAAAGATAAAAAAGAAAATTTTAAAAAAGAAAAAAAGTAGCCCGCATCAGGGATCGAACCAGTGACCCCGGAATCCTGAAGTAAAAACGCATTAGCGAACTGAGCTATCCTGCCAAGCATACATAAGATGTGTATTGTATACGTTATTTCAGCAATCTTCGTAGTTTCACAAATTTAAACGACAACAACAGAACTCTCCAAATTATTCAATCGTTTCGCGCTGCAACGCTTTATAATTTTTAGGTTTTTAAATTGTAAAAAGATGTATATATTGGCTATATTAGACCATGGCAAATGTTCAGTAATACTGTTTTCTCACAAATATCATAACTAAACCGAAAAATTGAGAATCTGAAACAACTTTTTTCAATTTTGTCAATGTGCCGAACCGTGAAAAGATCCCTTTAACTGTGAACAAACTAAACACCTCAGAGGGTTCTGCAGTGAACTTAAAAAACGGAAATAAATACCTAGTGTTATTTTCAGGCAAAGACATGGTTTATTGCCATTGGATACACATTGATGTTCGGCGGGATGTTTGCAAAAACCTACAGAGTGTATATTATATTCAAGAAAACACCGCTGAACAAAAAGGTAAGAAACTTCTATACCAGCAATTGTTTTCGCACACTTTACCATATATGCTGATTTACCAAAATTTCAACATTCGACAATCCAGATAATACGACTGGGGTATTTAGGTGGGCGTTCGTTGTAGTATTCGGTCAATTGCTTATGTATACAATATTGGTGAAACTGTGGATATAGCAACATTCATGCATGGACACATAGCAACACGCATACATGGACATTTAGTTTAAAATGTATAATGGATGCGTCGAATCAGGTCGACGCCGCTGTTACAAAAATGTCTTTTCCGCTAAAAGACTTTGATGAAAATGTTGCACTTGAATTATGCAAGCTACAATTGAGACCTACATTAGATTAATATTTTTAGCAAAGGGTATGGTAAAGGTCAATTTGATTGTTACTTAAAATAAAGCTAATTGTTTCTTTTAAATTGAGGGCACCAAAACATGAATATAAAACATGATACCTGCTAAATGACTTGAGCTAACATTGAGAAATTATGCTCTTATATTGTATATAGATAGCTGACATTAAATACTAGCATGAGATTCCATCGGAGACTTGAAGGACAACATCGAGGTCATTACTTCGTAAAATATAACATATGTTTTATTTTTCTAAGTAGCTCCAGTCGAGTTGTTATCTAATATCTTTACTGAAATTCTAAGTGTTGGTAGTTTACATGCCGACTTAGTTTCGAAGTTCTTTTGTGGCCAGTTGAGTCATGGTCGAGGGCACTGCAAATTGAACAAGGGAACTTGTTCTCTGCTTTGTTTGTTTAGTTGTAATGGACGAATAACGCATAACGTTTGTGTGTAGGTAGCGAATATGCAGACCTATCTTGACAATTATCAATTATATTAATTTAATGTTAAATATAAATGTTGTGTAGTTTCGGCCTGTTTTACTTTACATGTCATACAAAATTTGACAGAAACATAATGAAAAACCACTTGTTATACAAACCATGGACCTTTAATAGACTTTCATTTAAATATCAGTGACACTTTCTCTTTGAAAAAAATACAACGTGGATCTAATAATTTGCGGTAGATTGCGTTCTCCTCACAAGTGTATAACTTAAAAGGCGTCATAGGTTATTTCCACTTTTTATATTATAGCCTATCAAAGACCATCACCTTTTCATCGTGATTGGAGTCCTTTTAATCATCGACTTCATTATTCTTATTCCCTGGACAGCGGTGTTCCCATTCGACAGCGAAAAGCGGATTAAAATGACTATGGTAAAGAAATGTCTGGCGTATCTTATGCGTGTTTCTATACAGATAATACGATTTAACAATCTAATATTTTTTTTTCTTTAATTTATGACATAAATAAAACATCTGATATTATATTAATCATTATCTTATCTTTGAGTGCAAACAAATTTTCCCGTATTTGCGTCATATACATTAAGTTTCAGTTTTGGTTGCTGTTATTGCTATTTAAGATTTCTTTTTGATACGCGTGTTGCTTTAAGCCAAAAATTTATTGTATGGCGTTTTAAAGAATACACGTCCTTTGGAAAACCACGACATATGCATGAAAATAATTAATAGATAATTTTCATTTGTATGTCGATTAGAATGTATCTTAATGCACTGTCAACGAAACACCGACTTGTGGAAAAGACGCAAAATGGATGTGTGAGTTGTATGCTTTGATTTTCTCTTTGTGTCAATAACATAGCTAATACATGCACAATGTTATTCATTATTTATAATGAAACGTCCGAAAACTAAAACAAACATGTTTATGTGTGTGTTTACTTTTATTTTCTTTAGTTTCAAACATAAACATAACATTATGGTCAATTTCGACACTATATCGCTCTTTTCAGGATACACTGGATTACGACATGATTGATTCCGAGGTGATTGTGTACTGTCACAATGACAAGCAGGTGTACTGGTTCATAACGATGTACGTATACAAAGGGTTGCTTCTCGCCTTCGGCACGTTCCTTGCCTGGGAAACGCGCAACGTGACAGTTCAGGAGCTGAACGACTCGAGGAACATTGGCGCGTGCATCTACAGCGTCGTCGTCGTCTGCCTGGTCGGTGTGCCCCTTTTGCATACCCTGTCTACAGACCAGATCAACCCGGCCTACGTCTTGGAGACAATCTTGCTGGTGTTCAGCACCACGTCCTGCGCTTGTATTATATTTGCGCCGAAGGTTTGAATGCTGTGTTGTTATGTATTCGTTTGGCAACTCATTTAATATATAAATGGTAAAAATCAAAATACTTTATAAGAAAAAAACAATTTCGGAGTATTTCCATCGATTCCAGAGTCAACGACTGAGATTAAATGTATATGAGCATTTCAATGATGTTCCCTCTAGTTATATTACTTATGATTTGATTTGCAATTATTGGTCTTATATGGCTTTGATGAAGGTTCGTTAAAATTAATTGCACATTTATCGGCAAAAAAGGAATATGGACTCAAAAAATATCTTTGAGTTGTGATGTCTTAACAACTATATCTAATTATGACATATATTTAATTAGCTAGCTTAAATCGAAACACACCATTTATCGACATCCTGGTTAAAATGGAAAACGGTATTAGTCATATTAATATGTGGTGAAAATTAGATAAATTAAATTAGTTTATCCTTTTTTTGCAAACATATATTTGTTCAATCGACGCATAGGTGGTATTAAAAATTCAATATTACGTGGTATTTTATTTTCAAAATTCATGTAGAAAAATAACAACAGACAATAAAACCTACCTATCAACTTAAGTTGTGAATGGTACATTTTTATTTTGTAAAATGTCTACGTGATACTTTTTTTAAAATACTACATTTATATCATTGCAGATTCATAACCGCAACAAGGTGCGAGGAAAAATGTTAACAAAAGGAGAGACGGTACCCAACATTCAATTAGAACACTGCCAATGTTCCAGGCATCCGTCAAACCAAAGCGTGGAGTTAACGGGCACCAGTAAGGATGAATCGAAAATTTAGAACGCAGCAACACTTTCTTAAAAAAATAAAATCGAGATACAATTAACATATATTATTCAATTGATTTATATCCAGAATTGTGTCTGAACATCTGTATTTGATATCTGTCTTCATGACACACACAGGGGCGCTGATCGATTGAATGTTTTGTTTTGGTATTATTTGCGGAATAGGTTGTCTTTATTATGATGAATAATCAACTGCGACAATATATATAAAGTGCACTTACGTAGAACATTTAGCTTATTTACAATCAATGAGTCATTTTTTAAGAAGACACTGTATTTACTTTAAAATCACGTAATGAGGTATTTCCCGTTAAGAACAAAAAGAAGTAAGAGTTGTACAACGATCAAAGTAAATAGCAAAGAACAAACTAAAAACGCTTTCAATGGGTGTTTTTATTTTATCACAAACAGCGTATACTTAATAAAGTATCGGTTTTTGTAGAAACAAAATACTAATTCAATTGTTAGTAGTGTTTTACACTAGCATTATTGTACCGCACCAACTGTACTTCGAAGAAAATGTTTTCATTTAGTTAAATAGTTTTATGTTACTAAGTTTAATTTCTACTGACCAGTGAATGTTAATGTATGACAAAAGCCTTGTATGAGAAAAACGATCCTAAATAATACTGGTTCATAAATTATATTACTTCATCTATTGAGTTGTCGTGTTTTTGCTATCGATTGTTGTAATTTGAATTTTTATTATGTCCCCCACTACTATTGTGGGGGACATATTGTTTGTGCCCTGTCTGTTGTTTTTTTGTTTGTTTGCCCCAACTTTAACATTTGCAATATTGAAGATAGTAACATGATTAATGTTGCATGTTCGATGTGTTTATAAACAACACCATTTGTACTATATGTTTAACTAAATGAAAACATTCTCTTCGAAGTAAAGTTGGCATGCATTTGTATCTCATGGATCTGCTCATTTTGAGTGGTGAAAGGTCAAGGTCATCCTTCAAGGTCGTCCGTCAAGGTCAAAGGTCAAACATATAGCTTCAAAGCGGCGCAAAAGGGACATAGTGTTTCTGACAAACACATATCTTGTTTATAATTGACTTTTTATGGTACCGGTATATAATGTTATGTTGTTATATTAACGTGACCGAAAATAACTTGTATATTAAAGTATGAAGACGATGTACTATTGTATAAATCTGAATAAAATGTCTGTCTGTCTGTTAATGTGTGCATCATTTATGTTCGGGTCAAGTCGGCTTAAACACATGATATTATATCGACCAGTGCAAACGCTTGTAAAAAATTTATCCTTAATTTACTGAGAAAGATAATTCACGGCTTTACCCCCAAAACAATAACATCATGCGGCGTCTCATCTGGGTCTACGCTGTTTGCCAAGGCCTTTTTTCTAGACGCTAGGCATAAATGTGTTAAAGTTAAAATTAGGGACATATAACAAATCAAACTAACGCGTTTAGAACAGAATTGAAAAGAAAAAAGAAATTCTTTTTTTTAACTACATCGTCCCAAAATACATAGTATGCATTATCAGTATTATATGATGGTTTGTATTATAAAGTTCTGTTGAAGAGTATGAAATAAAAACATCAAATGATATAAATAAAGCGGCGTCATTTTGTTAAGAATGTTATCGCTATGAGAAAATATTAACAAATAAATGAATTTGATGTTGAGTATCATAACTTTAGCTTTAAACGCTTTAAACCGCCAGAATTTGTAATACCCTCATTTTTTGACGATGCTGCGTAGCATCGTCTAAGTTATCATATCATGAAAAAATTCTTCACAATGTCAACCTATGTAAAAGACCGAGCCAGTCCGATTGAGATAGCTCGATTTTTCTAATCGGCATTTCTCGCTGATTATCATTGATAAAGGTATAGGAAGCTCAACTATAAATAGGACAGCATATTCTGGGAAAAGATTTAATAATAGTTTGGAAACGTTAATTTTAAATCAGTTATATTCAATTCATTATATATTTATAGATCAATGAAACAACTATACAGTTTCTGTATTGCATTTAACATTTGTCGTGATTCAGTAAACAAATTGCGAATTTAAACGTGTATAATTAACTTTCAACGCGATCATGAGTGTAAAGATAACGAATTATTTCCAACTTGCCATTTGTAAACGTTGTACAAAGCGACTATGGTATATAAACAGCATAATAGTCGTATCATATCTGTGATACTCGCTCTTTTGTGTGCTTTCTCATTTTGCATATTTAATAAACGTTTTAAACATAAATTACAGAGCCACATCAGTGCACATTCTATGTTTGACAATTCATTCGTTTGTTAGATATTGTTTGCTGTTTTACACACATATTAGGTCATATCGCGGAGATTTAGTTAAACTTTCCATGTGTTCATGGGCGAACTCACGTATTCAAGTGCTCTTACGACTATGTTCTCATACCCACTTTCGAACGGGAATCATCATGAAATTATTGCCGTACTTAACGAACAAACATGCCTAAGCTTATTGAATGAGAGAAAGAGAACAATAATCAAAAGAGAAAAAGTATATGTTCATGCACATGGGATTGTGAAATCACGTCCGTACACATAGCATCATTAACTTAGGAAAGGAAACAACGAAATATAAAGTTTGGTATGATATACATGTGAATTTAAAGAGCATGGTGTAATTAAAGAGCGTGTCAAGTTTTAAATTTATATGCTGAAACGTAATTTTATAACCCACAACTGTTTAACTGTAACAGACAGTTTTTTAAGATAAGTGGTACAGAAAATACACGTCGAATACCTTTCTTTCAAATTATTTCTTGTTATATTTGATCGAGAATGTAACCCGCCTCAGTTTCGCTGAAAGGATCAAGTTCCCTCACGGGTACTACTTCCCCGTACTTCCATTTTTTTTTTCGTACCCTAGATTTTCGTACCCAATTTGTTTCGTACCCAATTTTTTTTTCGTACCCAAATTTTTGCTCGTAACCAAACTTTTTTCGTACCCATTTTTTTCGTAACCAAATTTTTTTCGTAACCAAATCTTTTTACGTACTTAATTATTTTTTTTGCATAATTGTTGTACCCAAAATTTTCGTACCCATTTTTTTCCTATAAAAATGTTCGTACCCACATTCACAATTGTGGTGATGTAGATACATTTAAATAGATGCTTTTATATCGATCCTCTTCAAAAGCATCGTCACACCAGTACTGTCAGTACTTTGATTAAAATAACGTATGAATGCATGAACACTTTCCAATAAATAATTTTAATACACACGAATGCAAATAGAGAACTGAAGAGCCAAGATGCAATAATAAGCAATAAAGGAAATTAATTAACCCATTTTTTATGCCTAGCGTCTAGAAAAAAGGCATTGGCAAACAGCGTAGACCTAGATGAGACGCCGCATGATGAGGCGGCTCATCAGTGTCTGCGCTGTTTGCTTAAAGAAATTTCTTTAAGAAATATTCTAACTATAGAAATAAATATACTAGACATTCCTTATTGTGGAAATAAATGGATCCAATTTGAAGGATGGGAGAGTCCTCTAGGCATACACGGGTTAAGAACAGGAGAGTAAGGAGCAATGTGAAACGAACACTCAACAAGCGAAGGGAACCAATGAAATAACGATCAACCAAAATAGTTAACATCATCGCAGGACAATCCATGTGTATTTATTTACATATAATGTACGGATGTATGGTAAAATTATCAAGTGCGGTTTGCCTATGCCGGTAAAAGGTAATTTCTGTATAAAATGAATTATCATAATAATTGCACTGAAAGCACATAAAGCATTAAGCTATGTGTCTCATATAAATGCAAGCAAGATGTTGTGCTGATCAGTATGTGTGTCTTAAACATACAAGCAATATAACACAATGGATGTTGTGCTAATCAGTCTGTGTCTCATATAAAAACCAGCAATATAACACAATGGATGTTGTGCTAATCAGTATGTGTCTCATATAAATACCAGCATTATAACACAATGGATGTTGTGCTATCAGTATGTGTCTCATATAAATACCAGCAATATAACACAATGGATGTTGTGCTATCAGTATGTGTCTCATATAAATACCAGCAATATAACACAATGGGTGATGTGCTAATCAGTATGTGTCTCATATAAATACCAGCAATATAACACAATGGATGATGTGCTAATCAGTATGTGTCTCATATAAATACCAGCAATATAACACAATGGGTGATGTGCTAATCAGTATGTGTCTCATATAAATACCAGCAATATAACACAATGGGTGATGTGCTAATCAGTATGTGTCTCATATAAATACCAGCAATATAACACAATGGGTGATGTGCTAATCAGTATGTGTCTCATATAAATACCAGCAATATAACACAATGGGTGATGTGCTAAACACAATGTGTCTCATATAAATACCAGCAATATAACACAATAGATGATGTGCTAATCAGTATGTGTCTCATATAAATACCAGCAATATAACACACTGGATGATGTGCTAAACAGAATGTGTCTAATATAAATACCAGCAATATAACACAATGGATGATGTGCTTATCAGTATGTGTCTCATATAAATACCAGCAATATAACACAATAGATGATGTGCTAATCAGTAGGTGTCTCATATAAATACCAGCAGTATAACACAATGGATGTTGTGCTAATCAGTATGTGTCTCATATAAATACCAGCAATATAACACAATGGATGTAGTGCTATCAGTATGTGTCTCATATAAATACCAGCAATATAACACAATGGATGATGTGCTAATCAGTATGTGTCTCATATAAATACCAGCAATATAACACAATAGATGATGTGCTAATCAGTAGGTGTCTCATATAAATACCAGCAGTATAACACAATGGATGTTGTGCTGATCAGTATGTGTCTCATATAAAAACAATCAATATAACACAATGGATGTTGTGCTAAACAGTATGTGTCTCATATAAATACCAGCAATATAACAGAATGGATTTTGTGCTATCAGTATGTGTCTCATATAAATACCAGCAATATAACACAATGGATGTTGTGCTATCAGTATGTGTCTCATATAAATACCAGCAATATAACACAATGGATGTTGTGCTAATCAGTATGTGTCTCATATAAATACCAACAATATAACACAATGGATGTTGTGCTTACCAGTATGTGTCTCATATAAATACCAGCAATATAACACAATGGATGATGTGCTAATCAGTAGGTGTCTCATATAAATACCAGCAATATAACACAATGGATGATGTGCTAAACAGTATGTGTCTCATATAAATACCAGCAATACAACACAATGAGTGATGTGCTTATCAGTATGTGTCTCATATAAATACCAGCAATATAACAGAATGGATGTTGTGCTATCAGTATGTGTCTCATATAAATACCAGCAATATAACAAAATAGATGATGTGCTTATCAGTATGTGTCTCATATAAATACCAGCAATATAACACAATGGATGATGTGCTAATCAGTATGTGTCTCATATAAATACCAGCAATACAACACAATGAGTGATGTGCTTATCAGTATGTGTCTCATATAAATACCAGCAATGTAACACAATGGATGTTGTGCTAAACAGTATGTGTCTCATATAAATACCAGCAATATAACACAATGAATGATGTGCTAAACAGTATGTGTCTCATATAAATACCAACAATATAACACAATGAGTGATGTGCTTATCAGTATGTGTCTCATATAAATACCAGCAATATAACACAATGGATGATGTGCTTATCAGTATGTGTCTCATATAAATACCAACAATATAACACAATAGATGATGTGCTAATCAGTATGTGTCTCATATAAATACCAGCAATATAACACAATGGATGTTGTGCTAATCAGTATGTTACTCATATAAATACCAGCAATATAACACAATGGGTGATGTGCTAATCAGTATGTGTCTCGTATAAATACCAACAATATTACACAATGGATGATGTGCTAATCAGTATGTGTCTCATATAAATACCAACAATATAACACAATGGATGATGTGCTAATCAGTATGTGTCTCATATAAATACCAACAATATAACACAATGGATGATGTGCTAATCAGTATGTGTCTCATATAAATACCAGCAATATAACACAATGGATGATGTGCTAAACAGTATGTGTCTCATATAAATACCAGCAATATAACACAATGGATGATTTGCTAATCAGTAGGTGTCTCATATAAATACCAGCAATATAACAGAATGGATGTTGTGCTAATCAGTATGTGTCTCATATAAATACCAGCAATACAACACAATGAGTGATGTGCTAAACAGAATGTGTCTCATATAAATACCAACAATATAACACAATAGATGATGTGCTTATCAGTATGTGTCTCATATAAATACCAGCAATACAACACAATGAGTGATGTGCTTATCAGTATGCGTCTCATATAAATACCAGCAATGTAACACAATGGATGTTGTGCTAAACAGTATGTGTCTCATATAAATACCAGCAATATAACACAATGAATGATGTGCTAAACAGTATGTGTCTCAAATAAATACCAACAATATAACACAATGAGTGATGTGCTTATCAGTATGTGTCTCATATAAATACCAGCAATATAACACAATGGATGATGTGCTAAACAGTATGTGTCTCATATAAATACCAACAATATAACACAATGGATGATGTGCTAATCAGTATGTGTCTCATATAAATACCAGCAATATAACACAATGGATGTTGTGCTAATCAGTATGTTACTCATATAAATACCAGCAATATAACACAATAGATGGTGTGCTTATCAGTATGTATCTCATATGAATACCAGCAATATAACACAATGGATGATGTGCTAAACAGAATATGTCTCATATAAATACCAGCAATATAACACAATGGATGATGTGCTACAAGTATGTGTCTCATATAAATACCAGCAATATAACACAATGGATGTTGTGCTAATCAGTATGTGTCTCATATAAATACCAGCAATACAACACAATTGATGTTGTGCTAATCAGTCTGTGTCTCATATAAATACCAGCAATATAACACAATAGATGATGTGCTAATCAGTATGTGTCTCATATAAATACCAGCAATATAACACAATGGATGTCGTGCTAATCAGTATGTTACTCATATAAATACCAGCAATATAACACAATGGATGATGTGTTAATCAGTATGTGTCTCATATAAATACCAGCAATATAACACAATGGATGATGTGCTAAACAGTATGTGTCTCATATAAATACCAGCAATATAACACAATGGATGATGTGCTAAACAGTATGTGTCTCATATAAATACCAGCAATATAACACAATGGATGATGTGCTAAACAGTATGTGTCTCATATAAATACCAGCAATATAACACAATGGATGATGTGCTAACCAGAATGTGTCTCATATAAATACCAACAATATAACACAATGGATGATGTGCTAATCAGTATGTGTCTCATATAAATACCAACAATATAACACAATGGATGATGTGCTAATCAGTATGTGTCTCATATAAATACCAGCAATATAACGCAATGGATGATGTGCTTATCAGTATGTGTCTCATATAAATACCAACAATATAACACAATGAGTGATGTGCTTATCAGTATGTGTCTCATATAAATACCAGCAATATAACACAATGGATGATGTGCTAATCAGTATGTGTCTCATATAAATACCAGCAATATAACACAATGGATGATGTGCTAATCAGTAGGTGTCTCATATAAATACCAGCCATATAAGACAATAGATGTTGTGCTACCAGTATGTGTCTCATATAAATACCAGCAATATAAGACAATAGATGTTGTGCTACCAGTATGTGTCTCATATAAATACCAGCAATATAACACAATAGATGATGTGCTTATCAGTATGTGTCTCATATAAATACCAGCAATATAACACAATGGATGATGTGCTAAACAGAATGTGTCTCATATAAATACCAGCAATATAACACAATAGATGGTGTGCTTATCAGTATGTGTCTCATATAAATACCAGCAATATAACACAATGGATGATGTGCTAAACAGAATGTGTCTCATATAAATACCAGCAATATAACACAATGGATGTTGTGCTAATCAGTATGTTGCTCATATATTTACCAGCAATATAACACAATAGATGGTGTGCTAATCAGTATGTGTCTCATATAAATACCAGCAGTATAACACAATGGATGTTGTGCTAATCAGTATGTGTCTCATATAAATACCAGCAATATAACACAATGGATGATGTGCTAAACAGTATGTGTCTCATATGAATACCAGCAATATAACACAATGGATGTTGTGCTAATCAGTATGTGTCTCATATAAATACCAGCAATATAACACAATGGATCATGTGCTTAACAGTATGTGTCTCATATAAATACCAACAATATAACACAATGGATGTTGTGCTACCAATATGTTTCTCATATAAATACCAGCAATATAACACAATGGATGTTGTGCTTCCAATATGTTTCTCATATAAATACCAACAATATAACACAATGAGTGAAGTGCTAATCAGTATGTGTCTCATATAAATACCAGCAATATAACACAATGAGTGAAGTGCTTATCAGTATGTGTCTCATATAAATACCAGCAATATAACATAATGAATGTTGTGCTACCAGTATGTGTCTCATATAAATACCAACAATATAACACAATGGATGATGTGCTTATCAGTATGTGTCTCATATAAATACCAGCAATATAACATAATGAATGTTGTGCTACCAGTATGTGTCTCATATACATACCAACAATATAACACAATGGATGATGTGCTTATCATTATGTTTCTCATATAAATACCAGCAATATAACACAATGGATAATGTGCTTATCATTATGTGTCTCATATAAATACCAGCAATATAACACAATGGATGTTGTGCTAATCAGTATGTGTCTCATATAAATACCAGCAATATAACACAATGGATGATGTGCTAAACAGTATGTGTCTCATATAAATACCAACAATATAACACAATGGATGTTGTGCTTATCAGTATGTGTCTCATATAAATACCAGCAATACAACACAATGGATGTTGTGCTACCAGTATGTGTCTCATATAAATACCAGCAATATAACACAATGGATGATTTGCTAATCAGTAGGTGTCTCATATAAATACCAGCAATATAACACAATGGATGATGTGCTAATCAGTATGGGTCTAATATAAATACCAACAATATAACACAATGGATGATGTGCTAATCAGTATGTGTCTCATATAAATACCAGCAATATAACACAATGGATGTTGTGCTAATCAGTATGTTACTCATATAAATACCAGCAATATAACACAATGGGTGATGTGCTAATCAGTATGTGTCTCATATAAATACCAACAATATAACACAATTGATGATGTGCTAATCAGTATGTTACTCATATAAATACCAGCAATATAACACAATGGGTGATGTGCTAATCAGTATGTGTCTCATATAAATACCAACAATATAACACAATGGATGTTGTGCTAATCAGTATGTGTCTCATATAAATACCAACAATATAACACAATTGATGATGTGCTAATCAGTATGTTACTCATATAAATACCAGCAATATAACACAATGGATGATGTGCTAATCAGTATGTGTCTCATATAAATACCAACAATATAACACAATAGATGATGTGCTAACCAATATGTTTCTCATATAAATACCAGCAAAATAACACAATGGATGATGTGCTAAACAGTATGTGTCTCATATAAATACCAACAATATAACACAATGAGTGATGTGCTAATCAGTATGTGTCTCATATAAATACCAGTAATATAACACAATGAGTGATGTGCTTATCAGTATGTTACTCATATAAATACCAACAATATAACACAATGGATGTTGTGCTATCAGTATGTGTCTCATATAAATACCAACAATATAACACAATGGATGTTGTGCTATCAGTATGTGTCTCATATAAATACCAACAATATAACACAATGGATGTTGTGCTATCAGTATGTGTCTCATATAAATACCAACAATATAACACAATGGATGTTGTGCTGATCAGTATGTGTCTCATATAAATACCAGCAATATAACACAATGGATGATTTGCTAATCAGTAGGTGTCTCATATAAATACCAGCAATATAACACAATGGATGATGTGCTAATCAGTATGGGTCTAATATAAATACCAGCAATATAACACAATGGATGATGTGCTAATCAGTATGTGTCTCATATAAATACCAGCAATATAACACAATAGATGGTGTGTTAATCAGTATGTGTCTCATATAAATACCAGCAATATAACACAATGGATGTTGTGCAGCAGTATGTGTCTCATATAAATACCAACAATATAACACAATGGATGTTGTGCTTATAAGTTCAAGTCTTAAGTCGACATTTACTAGACCTCAAAATAATTGTATAAGTTTGATGATACTATATTAAGCTATTTCAATATGGAATGTTGGGCTTCCATTAAGATTTCTTTGTCAATTAGGGTTCTTAATATACAGCTGCCCATGTGTTTGTTAAATCCTATAAGGTCATCTGGAACACATCTGATTGATTCCTTGTATAATCTTTATTCAGTTTCCTGTTATAATCAAAATACACTATATGGTTATAGTAAGACAATTGTGCTAGCAATTCTATCAAGTAGGGGCGTTGAATAAAAGTTTATCTTCCACCGTATATATTACTCGATTTCATTGGCTAAGTCAGGAAACATGCTCATCGTATATACTTCCATATCTAGTCAGTAGCTTTTTATTTCATGTAAGTAACGTTAAATGACGTCACGGAAGTAAAAAGTCGATTGTATTAAATACTAAACAGCTACGAAGTAAGCTGTGTCATGAAAGTATCCGTTTTTTCATTCTTATAAGCATGCGTGTGTGTGTTGGTGGGGGTGGAGCGTACTTAAACCGGATCTTACTGGGACTACCGTATTTACTCTAAGTTTGTTGTTTTCGTTTCCGAAAATTAAGATAGGAAATATATTACACAACTTCGAGTATCCGAAATTTTAGAGACATACATTTCATGGTTGTATGTCAGTTATTAAAATGAAAAACAAAAAGAATAAATAAATGTGCAATAATTTTATTGTGTTTAACTCTCCTTTTCCTGCTTTAAATAAAGTACAACTTTACTTATTTGCAATCTCTTACCTAAAATGGTATATAAAACGTCATAAAATAACAACCATACTGCTTCCTGAATACGAGATCATTTCAAATGCTGCTGGGTGAATCCACTGTTTATTTTACTGGTATACACGGTAATCTACCCAATAACGCAATTGTAATCGTCAATTGCCCTCAGGGTATTATATGCCAGGTTGTATTACGTTAAACTGGTTTTATAACATCATGATCGATGGGTCCCAGATAAGCGAAAACAGCTCAAATCTAGTAAACTAGCGCTTTAAAATATAGACAATCCCAGAATCGATAAATTGACCGCCGCCATATTGGCTATCACGTGACCCGCCATCTTGGTACTGAAGAATTAAACAGATAACAGCGTTCTACTTGTGACGTAGTACGCTGTTATCTGTCAAATTCTTCACAAAATGTTTAAGGCCGAATTTGCTGTATTGTTTTAAGAAATCCGTTCAGTTATGCCTTTTGCTTTAAACGCAATTATTTCTTTATTGAATTTTATTATTCGAAGATACTTATAAAGGTTATTTTCTCATATAAAGTCGGAAGTAAACTTTGTGATGTTTAGCGTTAATAATTCCGGATGTGTTAGCAATGCGAAAAAAGGCAATTTTTGTGCTCTACTTTTTCTGTTGATGGTTCCCGGCTTTGAAAGTAGGTCATACTATTTAAGCCAAAAATGGTCTCCTCCATAGCTGTCAAAACCGGTGTGCCTATTCTAAGGTAAATATGTTGAGTTACAACACATAGAATAAAATGACATGCATTTTTACAAAAGATCATGCATGTATCTTTCCAATGATGTATGATGATATAGTGACTATACGCTTGATCTTGGTACACGTTGATATCAAACTTCAACTATTCTATATTTATCCCACTTTTACAGCGAAATCGGTTGATTAAAGCCCCGTTGATTAAATTTCATCTATAATCAACGGCAAGGCTATAATCAATGGCACGAAATGACGTCATGAACTGCCGAACCGGGACTACTTTTTCCCACGCACCTCGTCACCTGTATTTGCCAAGTGCATCAATAATAAAAACAATCTCAAATGTTTGTCAATCTTAATGACCTTAAAACAAAGGAAAGTAGCAAAAAAACGAGTTTTTTGTCATTTATTGTCATTAAAACCTAGTATTAGGTAAAATCAACACTATGCAAATAGGTTCTGTTGTTGTTGCTCCCCTTTGAAGAAGTCAGTTCGAGTTGCTCCCCTTTGACCGTAGAAAACAATCGTCTGGACCAAGAAATCCTGTGTTCATTTACAAGCTGTACTCGGATATGCGTCCATCTGATTTTTCTTCAAAGCATCTTTTCTACCTATCAATACGCACAAATGACACTGCATCCCGGTGATTCTTGCGTCAACAATTGGGTGTCAACAAGTTAGGTCAGATGCTGAAGGCCATGGCAAAAGACGCCGGCTTTCTCAAGCACAAGAGAATAACGAACCACTCAGTTCGCAAATTCCTGGTCCAAAAACTTCGAAATGCAAACATTCCACCCACTGAAACCATGGCCATAACAGGGCACAAAAATGTCCAGTCAATAACCAATTATTCCAACATATCTGTTGAACAGCAGCAAAAGTGATCATTCTTGCTCAGTCCAGTTAATGTAACAATCCAACAGATTCCTCTTGTTCACCTTCATGCACCGAAACTATGGCCGAAATGCAGCCTAGACAACCACTGTCTACCGTCGAACAAGTTGATCTTGATGTTCGCCCCACCCAGTCACTTCACCAGCAAATGTCTTTCTCTAGTTCGAACAACTTTGCCTCACAATTCTTTGGTGCCACTTTCAACATTCAAAATGTTAATGTATATAATTAGCTTAAATCCAAGTAATATTTGTTATTTCGTCACGAATAACCACATATTATAACAAAGAAGCAAATATTGTGCACCTCGTGATCGACTCGATAGTTTGATATCGAAAGTGAATTGTGTGTGGTGTTAGGCTACGTTGTAAACAAATGTAGTTCCTTGTATATAACAACTTAATGTCATATTGATATCATAAAACTTAAAGATTTGCAATTCAATATGATTAAAATTGTAATTAATAACGCTCGGCACTTTGTTACATAACGATATTCTGATTTAAAAAAATGATTATTTGATCAGCGGTTATTTATGGAACGCGGAGTAATACACTGACCTTGGTTACACTACAGTCATTATCAAAGTACGACAAACACTCATGAAAACTTATTTTGTTTAAATAAAAAAAGTTTACTGAATAAAAAGTGGGATAAATAGAATAATAGGTTAGTGTTGATTATAGATCAGGTTTATCATGCTCGGCACGAAAACGAAAAAGCACTCGCCAAGGCTCGTGCTTTTTGTTTTCTAAGCCTCGCATGATAAACCTGATCTATAATCAACACTAACCTATTATTCTCTATGTAATATAGAAGGAAATTCATTACGCATACGTAGCCTCTATAGTGTCCGAAAAATTAGAGTCATTAATTATGGACGAAAATCCGTATGTCCGAAAATATAAGTCGCGAAAAATAATTATTTTGGTTAAAAAAGAAGGTGTCCGAGAACTTCGAATGTTAAAAAACTTAGAGTTATTACGGTAAGTATGGTTAGTTTAAACTTTCTTTCAAGATACAAAACAATATTTATGTCACCTTTGATGTAATGACTTTAAACAAAATTATTTTATTATATTTTGTATACTGTTTAACTGGAAAAATAATAAACAATGTTAACTATTGGCCTCTTTAGACGTTTTCAATGCATTCGCATCAATGAGGAATTCATTCACGAGTAATTTCGTGTGAAACATTCCACATGAGTAAGAGATGTTTTTTTTCATTTTTATGTCCGGTTCCAAAATATTTTAAAAAGAAAGTCAGTTCCGGACAAGGTTGTAAAAGCACTATATTTCAGCAATAAATTAATGTTATACGATAGACCTTACCGGGAAAATAATCGTGATTTTTTATATTTTACTAAACACATGCGCAAATACTGTGTATTACATAAGAAGATGATATGTGTACATCCAATTTCTCGAACATCACGTAAGCAAACGACGGATTTGTTGAGTGTTTTACCTTTATAACTTACACCCAGTAAACTTCTGTTCACGCCTCCCCCCCCCCCGCCCTGTGCATTTTTGGCACTGGGATTTGCTTTTACTATACATATACGAATTTAAAACGAACACATGTATCTCACCTTTATGGGACACTTTGATATATTATTATCTAAATGAACGTTTTACACCTTTTGGAAAATACCAATTTTTCAATTTCATTTCACAGATTCTCCAAAAAATAAAAGAACACTGCCCATCAGATTGCTAATAAAGAAAAGTGTGAAATACATACCGTTATTTAACAGTCGGATTTCGCTGTGATTATTATTAGACAGATTATTATTATTCGATTATTATTATTATAGTTGTGTATTAAATATAAAAATAAATAATGTATTATGATTCTTTGTGCTCTTGATTTTTAAATGTTACTGCAGCGTATCATTTTCTGTCCATCTGAAGTTGCGGATTGTTTTATTATGGATAATTGAATTCTCATTTTTTCACTGAGGTATTGTGTCTGGTTTTGCATGACTTAAACTTAACGTACCTTAATTCCTGAAAAACACTGAAACATTCAAAGTTAAACTGCAAATTACTGTTGAAATCTGTTGATTATAAAAATCCTTATGAACGTGTTCTTGAAAAATACTCCAATCTAAAAAAGAACTTTGGAAACGTAAGTTTGACAGGCATATGATAAGATAATCTTGAAAACTTAAAAACTGTAAAAGTACAACCCCATTGTGTTGATCTGAATGAGTATTCTTTGTATGTCATACGGAATGCAACCTTTTCAAAATGTACAGGATTTCACCGTCCTTCAAACTAGCGATGAGATAATGTTCATCGTTAGGTTAGATGTTAAGTTCAACGGATGATCTTCGATTACAGCATGTTAATCGATATAATCAACCGGCTGGTAAAATGTTTTATAACAATATTTTTATTATGTTTTATAAGGCCTTTGAAAGTATTACACTATGTAAAGATAGTCAACCTTCAAACATATAGTGGATCTTAGCTATATGTTTTCGATAGTTCACCTTAAAGTACTGAGAATTGGTAGCTATTTCTAAACTCGTTGTTCACTGATAATCAAACATCATCAGAAACCTGAACACAAAGAGGCATTTGTTTTACTTGGTGTACAGTCTTATCTTTCTGTGGCAAAACTTACACTGTTGTAATTCTTATATCATTAAAACATCGATACATTCATTGATATGATTATTTTAGTGTGAGTTAGTTTGTTTTCAAAGATGCACATCAAGAGTCTTATCAAGTTCGCAAGATTTAATTTTCATTTCAAGGCTTAATTTCCGACGCAGTTTATTAAGCCTCATTAGTTTCAGTTCAAACTGATAAATGAACGTATTGTATGATTCGATACTGTTATAGCTGTCATCAAAAGGCGTATCGCTGCCAATTAGTGAACTTTCGTAAAGATAGAACACATTTCTAGCTTAAATCAGATAGTTCTACTGTTAACCGTGAGTACTAATTATACCAATCTGATACCAGGTGTGCGCTCTAATTATAACTATTTTTCTTAACATTAAAGAAACATGTGTTGCTCAGAATTTATAAGGTTAACATTAAGAAATTTTACAATGCGTTGTAGTCCACCTGCAAAACAGATTCATAATGGTAGTATTATTGCTTAAGCGAATTAGAACTGAGAGAATAGTTCATTTAAATGGGATTTTTAAGTAAAGCAATAATTATAGTGTACAGTATTTATATTAATTAGCATCCTTAGTGCATATATATACATGAACATGGACTTCTGAAAACTACGTCACTACGGAAATAACGAAATTGCATTTACCATTGAGCACTGCCGTATACCGAACACAAATATACCATTCTCTATGTAATAACAAAGTAGCAGATTTGTACAACTGTAATTTATGTTCATTTCTTTTAACAGTTACAATTGGTAAAAATCATATGCTATCTATATTTATACAAAATCACCTCCAGCTAGCAGTCTAGTTACTCTGTTGTCTTATGTTTGATGGATACGTACAATAGTGGTGGTGTAGTAATAGTAGTAGTTGAGGTAGTAGTAGTAGTGTAGTAGTAGTAGTTGAAGTAGTAGTAGTAGCAGCAGCAGCAGTAGTAGTAGTAGTAGTAGTAGTAGTAGTAGTAGCTAGTAGTAGTAGTAGTAGTAGTAGTAGTAGTAGTAGTAGTAGTAGTAGTAGTAGTAGTGCTAGTAGTAGTAGAAGTAGTAGAAGTAGTAGTAGTAGTAGAAGAAGTAGAAGTCGTAGAAGTAGTAAAGTACTAGTAGAAGTATAAGTAGTATTATTATTGTTAATTATTATTATTATTATTATTATTAGTAGTTAGTCGAGTAGTCAGTAGTAGTAGTAGTAGTAGTAGTAGTAGTAAGTAGTAGTAGTAGTAGTAGTAGAAGTAGTATGTCGTCGTAGTAGACAGTAGTAGTAGTAGTAGTAGTAGTAGCAGTAGAAGTAGAAGTAGAAGTAGTAGTAGTTAGTAGTAGTAGTAGAAGTAGTAGTAGAAGTAGTAGTGTAGTAGTAGTAGTAGAAGCAGTAGTAGTAATAGTAGAAGTAGTAGTAGTAGTAGTTAGTCGTCGTCGTAGTAGTAGTAGTGCTAGTAGTAGTAGTAGTAGAAGAAGTAGTAGTAGTAGTAGAAGTAGAAGTCGTAGAAGTAGTAGTAGTTGCTAGTAGTATTAGTAGGTAGTAGTAGTAGTAGTAGTAGTAGTAGTAGTAGTAGTAGTAGTAGTAGTAGGAAGTAGTAGTAGTAAGTAGTGGTAGTAGAAGTAGTAGTAGTAGAAGTAGTAGTAGTAGTAGTAGTAGTAGTAGTAGTAGTAGCTAGTAGTAGTAGTATTAGTAGTAGTGGTTGTAGTCGTCGCGTGGTATTAGAATTGTGGTAATGGTGGTAGTGGTAGTAGTACTAAAGTAGTAGTAGCTGTTGATGTTGTTATTGAAGTAATTGTTTTTTGTAGTCGAAGAATTAGCTGTAGTAGTAGTAGTAGTCGTAGTAGTATAGTAGTATAGTAGTAGTAGTAGTAGTCGTAGTAGTTAATAGTGTCGTAGTAGTAGTAGTAGTAGTAGTAGTAGTAGTAGTAGTAGTAGTAGTAGTTAGTAGTAGTAGTAGTAGTAGAAGTAGTAGTAGTAGTAGTCGTAGTAGTCTAGTAGTTAGTAGTTATAGTAGAAGTAGTAGTTTTAGCCGTAGTGGAAGTAGTAGTAGTAGTAGTAGTAGTAGTAGAAGTAATAGTAGAAGTAGTATAGTATAGTAGTAGTAGTAGTAGTAGTAGTAGTAGTAGAAGTAGTAGTAGTAGTAGTAGTAGTAGAAGTAGAAGTCGTGTAGAACGGTAGTAGAAGTGCTAGTAGAAGTACTAGTATTATTATTATTATTATT
>NC_068368.1:31928387-31947427 GCF_020536995.1 Dreissena polymorpha | reverse complement strand
TTATTTAGTCGAAGGTTTTTATATATCCGCCGAATATATGGCCGTACATAATGTAATGTAACGGGTTATAATGGGTATATTATTTTATTATTATGAGTTTATTTTATGAAAGATAATAGGTATATTTCAGTAATATGTAACGAACAGAAAAATATAAGAATCGTGACTCGCAAAATGATATAAACACAATTAGTAGGTACATAAGCAATACAAATTGAGATGTCAAATTAAATGGAGACCCGCGAGTACAGAGACGTAAAGTCCGGTATGCACACGTTGACGCCCATTACTTGATGACAGGCGTGGGTCACGAATTAGGCGAGTACGTAACGAAATTGGTATAAAAGCGGAGTTATTTTAACGGAATAAGGCTAGTTTGACAATCGAGTAGAGTAGTCACGCTTTCTTGACGTGGCGGCCAATAGGCCGCCGCGCTGTAAAATTGTATTTCATGAACTTTTGCAAGCGTTGTGTTAGAAAATATTCAACAGATAAATCTCGATGAAACAGAAATGAACTTAGTTGTTACTGTGTATTATCAAGAAACAATGTGTAATTACGTGACAATAAGGAAAATTATTTGACACAGAAATGCGTTCATGTATTGTAATTAACTGATTACAATGTCGATTTTCCGTAGACGCGGAGCATACTAAATACAAACAAATAAAGTTATAAATGTTAGTCAATAACACCGACAGAATATGACAAATGCACTGCGAAAACGTTAACAAATGAGAGAATGGACAACGAACATATGTGTTGCCTGGATATTTGGCACTTAAGAACCTTACTGTAAAAGTACACTTACAGGAACAGACATTGGTCTTTTGTTTTGTACAAAGAGTTAAAACATTAATTAGAATTTTTACTAGACACAAAAGACGGCTTAAAAGAAACACAATGCAAAACAAATAAGTAAAATAATGCAATATATGTTAATGATCTCTTAACAGCATATACTAAATTAATTTTTCCACATATTTGACACCTTAACCCATCTTTGGTAATGACACATATTAAGTTACGTACACAATTGTATTGTCTTTCCAGCAAAAAAATAAGTGTATGTTATTTCCTTTTTTATTATATAAAAGGTATTAAACATATCCAAGAACATTTTTATTTTATTAACTAAACATAATCATGTTCGTTTGAATTAAAATGTGCAATGTCATTTAGTTTCGTGTTGCGTTAAACACCCACTATTCCACTTCACATACACTACTCCCACTGCGATTAAAACATTTGGGCTGTAAATACACAACATTGGGGTTTGAAACCGGCTAAGCGCAAGCCAAACCTTACGCCACAACATTGGGGTTTGAAACGGCTAAGCGCAAGCCAAACCTTACGCCACAACATTGGGGTTTGAAACCGCTAAGCGCAAGCCAAACCTTACGCCACAACATTTTTCACAACTCGAACATGCTTCTCAAACAAATGTAACTAGCACAATGAAAATAAAAACTTGCACGTGAACACGTTTCGCCAGAATCGAATACTATAAGCATCAGTATAATGTATTCTGATAAAAAAAGATAAACTTTTAAGTGATAAGAAAATAAAAATACGTTTCCAGAAAAAATATATTAAACTATCAAGCAAGCAATGTTCAAACTGAAAATGGTCAAACAAATCGTGTTATATCTAGCATACACATACAAACTAGCGTTTACTTCTTCCAGCCGCTGAAGACCAACTATGGCAACATTCAAAATATGTACGGGGAATGTCACAATACCCAATACTTTGGAACAAATTGGTGTTTTTGGGCGTTTTGAAAAAAACTTAAAGTTACAAATCATGATTTAAATACACATAACAAAAGTGTAAAGCTGTATCTATCATACGGACACATATTAACGTAGTTCAAAACAGTTTATTTTGAAATTCTTATATAGAAAAATAGACACACTTATACCCGTAAGCAGCCCTATCCAGAATAATTAAGATTCGACAAAAAATCATAATATTTCCAAAAAAGCTTATTTGCTCTTCCGTAGTTAAAATGGCCTTTTCACAGATTTTGGCATGTTTTAAAGTTTGTCATTTAATGCTTTATATTGATAAATGTAAACATTAAATTTTAAAGCTCCAGTAAAAGATAAAAAAGAAAATTTTAAAAAAGAAAAAAAAGTAGCCCGCATCAGGGATCGAACCAGTGACCCCGGAATCCTGAAGTAAAAACGCATTAGCGAACTGAGCTATCCTGCCAAGCATACATAAGATGTGTATTGTATACGTTATTTCAGCAATCTTCGTAGTTTCACAAATTTAAACGACAACAACAGAACTCTCCAAATTATTCAATCGTTTCGCGCTGCAACGCTTTATAATTTTTAGGTTTTTAAATTGTAAAAGATGTATATATTGGCTATATTAGACCATGGCAAATGTTCAGTAATACTGTTTTCTCACAAATATCATAACTAAACCGAAAAATTGAGAATCTGAAACAACTTTTTTCAATTTTGTCAATGTGCCGAACCGTGAAAAGATCCCTTTAACTGTGAACAAACTAAACACCTCAGAGGGTTCTGCAGTGAACTTAAAAAACGGAAATAATACCTAGTGTTATTTTCAGGCAAAGACATGGTTTATTGCCATTGGATACACATTGATGTTCGGCGGGATGTTTGCAAAACCCTACAGAGTGTATATTATATTCAAGAAAACACCGCTGAACAAAAAGGTAAGAAACTTCTATACCAGCAATTGTTTTCGCACACTTTACCATATATTGCTGATTTACCAAAATTTCAACATTCGACAATCCAGATAATACGACTGGTGTATTTAGGTGGGCGTTCGTTGTAGTATTCGGTCAATGCTTATGTATACAATATGGTGGTGAAACTGTGGATATAGCAACATTCATGCATGGACACATAGCAACACGCATACATGGACATTTAGTTTAAAATGTATAATGGATGCGTCGAATCAGGTCGACGCCGCTGTTACAAAAATGTCTTTTCCGCTAAAAGACTTTGATGAAAATGTTTGCACTTGAATTATGCAAGCTACAATTGAGGACCTACATTAGATTAATATTTTTAGCAAAGGGTATGGTAAGGTCAATTTGATTGTTACTTAAATAAAGCTAATTGTTTCTTTTAAATTGAGGGCACCAAAACATGAATATAAAACATGATACCTGCTAAATGACTGAGCTAACATTGAGAAATTATGCTCTTATATTGTATATAGATAGCTGACATTAAATACTAGCATGAGATTCCATCGGAGACTTGAAGGACAACATCGAGGTCTATTACTTCGTAAAATATAACATATGTTTTATTTTTCTAAGTAGCTCCAGTCGAGTTGTTATCTAATATCTTTACTGAAATTCTAAGTGTTGGTAGTTTACATGCCGACTTAGTTTCGAAGTTCTTTTGTGGCCAGTTGAGTCATGGTCGAGGGCACTGCAAATTGAACAAGGGAACTTGTTCTCTGCTTTGTTTGTTTAGTTGTAATGGACGAATAACGCATAACGTTTGTGTGTAGGTAGCGAATATGCAGACCTATCTTGACAATTATCAATTATATTAATTTAATGTTAAATATAAATGTTGTGTAGTTTCGGCCTGTTTTACTTTACATGTCATACAAAATTTGACAGAAACATAATGAAAACCACTTGTTATACAAACCATGGACCTTTAATAGACTTTCATTTAAATATCAGTGACACTTTCTCTTTGAAAAAAATACAACGTGGATCTAATAATTTGCGGTAGATTGCGTTCTCCTCACAAGTGTATAACTTAAAAGGCGTCATAGGTTATTTCCACTTTTTATATTATAGCCTATCAAAGACCATCACCTTTTCATCGTGTGATTGGAGTCCTTTTAATCATCGACTTCATTATTCTTATTCCCTGGACAGCGGTGTTCCCATTCGACAGCGAAAAGCGGATTAAAATGACTATGGTAAAAGAAATGTCCTGGCGTATCTTATGCGGTGTTTTCTATACAGATAATACGATTTAACAATCTAATATTTTTTTTCTTTAAATTTATGACATAAATAAAACATCTGATATTATATTAATCATTATCTTATCTTTGAGTGCAAACAAATTTTCCCGTATTTGCGTCATATACATTAAGTTTCAGTTTTGGTTGCTGTTATTGCTATTTAAGATTTCTTTTTGATACGCGTGTTGCTTTAAGCCAAAAATTTATTGTATGGCGTTTTAAAGAATACACGTCCTTTGGAAAACCACGACATATGCATGAAAATAATTAATAGATAATTTCATTTGTATGTCGATTAGAATGTATCTTAATGCACTGTCAACGAAACACCGACTTGTGGAAAAGACGCAAAATGGATGTGTGAGTTGTATGCTTTGATTTTCTCTTTGTGTCAATAACATAGCTAATACATGCACAATGTTATTCATTATTTATAATGAAACGTCCGAAAACTAAAACAAACATGTTTATGTGTGTGTTTACTTTTATTTTCTTTAGTTTCAAACATAAACATAACATTATGGTCAATTTCGACACTATATCGCTCTTTTCAGGATACACTGGATTACGACATGATTGATTCCGAGGTGATTGTGTACTGTCACAATGACAAGCAGGTGTACTGGTTCATAACGATGTACGTATACAAAGGGTTGCTTCTCGCCTTCGGCACGTTCCTTGCCTGGGAAACGCGCAACGTGGACAGTTCAGGAGCTGAACGACTCGAGGAACATTGGCGCGTGCATCTACAGCGTCGTCGTCGTCTGCCTGGTCGGTGTGCCCCTTTTGCATACCCTGTCTACAGACCAGATCAACCCGGCCTACGTCTTGGAGACAATCTTGCTGGTGTTCAGCACACGTCCTGCGCTTGTATTATATTTGCGCCGAAGGTTTGAATGCTGTGTTGTTATGTATTCGTTTGGCAACTCATTTAATATATAAATGGTAAAAATCAAAATACTTTATAAGAAAAAAACAATTTCGGAGTATTTCCATCGATTCCAGAGTCAACGACTGAGATTAAATGTATATGAGCATTTCAATGATGTTCCCTCTAGTTATATTACTTATGATTTGATTTGCAATTATTGGTCTTATATGGCTTTGATGAAGGTTCGTTAAAATTAATTGCACATTTATCGGCAAAAAAGGAATATGGACTCAAAAAATATCTTTGAGTTGTGATGTCTTAACAACTATATCTAATTATGACATATATTTAATTAGCTAGCTTAAATCGAAACACACCATTTATCGACATCCTGGTTAAAATGGAAAACGGTATTAGTCATATTAATATGTGGTGAAAATTAGATAAATTAAATTAGTTTATCCTTTTTTTGCAAACATATATTTGTTCAATCGACGCATAGGTGGTATTAAAAATTCAATATTACGTGGTATTTTATTTTCAAAATTCATGTAGAAAAATAACAACAGACAATAAAACCTACCTATCAACTTAAGTTGTGAATGGTACATTTTTATTTTGTAAAATGTCTACGTGATACTTTTTTTAAAATACTACATTTATATCATTGCAGATTCATAACCGCAACAAGGTGCGAGGAAAAATGTTAACAAAAGGAGAGACGGTACCCAACATTCAATTAGAACACTGCCAATGTTCCAGGCATCCGTCAAACCAAAGCGTGGAGTTAAACGGGCACCAGTAAGGATGAATCGAAAATTTAGAACGCAGCAACACTTTCTTAAAAAAATAAAATCGAGATACAATTAACATATATTATTCAATTGATTTATATCCAGAATTGTGTCTGAACATCTGTATTTGATATCTGTCTTCATGACACACACAGGGGCGCTGATCGATTGAATGTTTTGTTTTGGTATTATTTGCGGAATAGGTTGTCTTTATTATGATGAATAATCAACTGCGACAATATATATAAAGTGCACTTACGTAGAACATTTAGCTTATTTACAATCAATGAGTCATTTTTTAAGAAGACACTGTATTTACTTTAAAATCACGTAATGAGGTATTTCCCGTTAAGAACAAAAAGAAGTAAGAGTTGTACAACGATCAAAGTAAATAGCAAAGAACAAACTAAAAACGCTTTCAATGGGTGTTTTTATTTTATCACAAACAGCGTATACTTAATAAAGTATCGGTTTTTGTAGAAACAAAATACTAATTCAATTGTTAGTAGTGTTTTACACTAGCATTATTGTACCGCACCAACTGTACTTCGAAGAAAATGTTTTCATTTAGTTAAATAGTTTTATGTTACTAAGTTTAATTTCTACTGACCAGTGAATGTTAATGTATGACAAAAGCCTTGTATGAGAAAAACGATCCTAAATAATACTGGTTCATAAATTATATTACTTCATCTATTGAGTTGTCGTGTTTTTGCTATCGATTGTTGTAATTTGAATTTTTATTATGTCCCCCACTACTATTGTGGGGGACATATTGTTTGTGCCCTGTCTGTTGTTTTTTTTTTGTTTGCCCCAACTTTAACATTTGCAATATTGAAGATAGTAACTTGATTAATGTTGCATGTTCGATGTGTTTATAAACAACACCATTTGTACTATATGTTTAACTAAATGAAAACATTCTCTTCGAAGTAAAGTTGGCATGCATTTGTATCTCATGGATCTGCTCATTTTGAGTGGTGAAAGGTCAAGGTCATCCTTCAAGGTCGTCCGTCAAGGTCAAAGGTCAAACATATAGCTTCAAAGCGGCGCAAAAGGGACATAGTGTTTCTGACAAACACATATCTTGTTTATAATTGACTTTTTATGGTACCGGTATATAATGTTATGTTGTTATATTAACGTGACCGAAAATAACTTGTATATTAAAGTATGAAGACGATGTACTATTGTATAAATCTGAATAAAATGTCTGTCTGTCTGTTAATGTGTGCATCATTTATGTTCGGGTCAAGTCGGCTTAAACACATGATATTATATCGACCAGTGCAAACGCTTGTAAAAAATTTATCCTTAATTTACTGAGAAAGATAATTCACGGCTTTACCCCCAAAACAATAACATCATGCGGAGTCTCATCTGGGTCTACGCTGTTTGCCAAGGCCTTTTTCTAGACGCTAGGCATAAATGTGTTAAAGTTAAAATTAGGGACATATAACAAATCAAACTAACGCGTTTAGAACAGAATTGAAAAGAAAAAAGAAATTCTTTTTTTTAAACTACATCGTCCCAAAATACATAGTATGCATTATCAGTATTATATGATGGTTTGTATTATAAAGTTCTGTTGAAGAGTATGAAATAAAAACATCAAATGATATAAATAAAGCGGCGTCATTTTGTTAAGAATGTTATCGCTATGAGAAAATATTAACAAATAAATGAATTTGATGTTGAGTATCATAACTTTAGCTTTAAACGCTTTAAACCGCCAGAATTTGTAATACCCTCATTTTTTGACGATGCTGCGTAGCATCGTCTAAGTTATCATATCATGAAAAAATTCTTCACAATGTCAACCTATGTAAAAGACCGAGCCAGTCCGATTGAGATAGCTCGATTTTTCTAATCGGCATTTCTCGCTGATTATCATTGATAAAGGTATAGGAAGCTCAACTATAAATAGGACAGCATATTCTGGGAAAAGATTTAATAATAGTTTGGAAACGTTAATTTTAAATCAGTTATATTCAATTCATTATATATTTATAGATCAATGAAACAACTATACAGTTTCTGTATTGCATTTAACATTTGTCGTGATTCAGTAAACAAATTGCGAATTTAAACGTGTATAATTAACTTTCAACGCGCTCATGAGTGTAAAGATAACGAATTATTTCCAACTTGCCATTTGTAAACGTTGTACAAAGCGACTATGGTATATAAACAGCATAATAGTCGTATCATATCTGTGATACTCGCTCTTTTGTGTGCTTTCTCATTTTGCATATTTAATAAACGTTTTAAACATAAATTACAGAGCCACATCAGTGCACATTCTATGTTTGACAATTCATTCGTTTGTTAGATATTGTTTGCTGTTTTACACACATATTAGGTCATATCGCGGAGATTTAGTTAAACTTTCCATGTGTTCATGGGCGAACTCACGTATTCAAGTGCTCTTACGACTATGTTCTCATACCCACTTTCGAACGGGAATCATCGTGAAATTATTGCCGTACTTAACGAACAAACATGCCTAAGCTTATTGAATGAGAGAAAGAGAACAATAATCAAAAGAGAAAAAGTATATGTTCATGCACATGGGATTGTGAAATCACGTCCGTACACATAGCATCATTAACTTAGGAAAGGAAACAACGAAATATAAAGTTTGGTATGATATACATGTGAATTTAAAGAGCATGGTGTAATTAAAGAGCGTGTCAAGTTTTAAATTTATATGCTGAAACGTAATTTTATAACCCACAACTGTTTAACTGTAACAGACAGTTTTTTAAGATAAGTGGTACAGAAAATACACGTCGAATACCTTTCTTTCAAATTATTTCTTGTTATATTTGATCGAGAATGTAACCCGCCTCAGTTTCGCTGAAAGGATCAAGTTCCCTCACGGGTACTACTTCCCCGTACTTCCAATTTTTTTTTCGTACCCTAGATTTTCGTACCCAATTTGTTTCGTACCCAATTTTTTTTTCGTACCCAAATTTTTGCTCGTAACCAAACTTTTTTCGTACCCATTTTTTTCGTAACCAAATTTTTTCGTAACCAAATCTTTTTACGTACTTAATTATTTTTTTTGCATAATTGTTGTACCCAAAATTTTCGTACCCATTTTTTTCCTATAAAAATGTTCGTACCCACATTCACAATTGTGGTGATGTAGATACATTTAAATAGATGCTTTTATATCGATCCTCTTCAAAAGCATCGTCACACCAGTACTGTCAGTACTTTGATTAAAATAACGTATGAATGCATGAACACTTTCCAATAAATAATTTTAATACACACGAATGCAAATAGAGAACTGAAGAGCCAAGATGCAATAATAAGCAATCAAGGAAATTAATTAACCCATTTTTTATGCCTAGCGTCTAGAAAAAAGGCATTGGCAAACAGCGTAGACCTAGATGAGACGCCGCATGATGAGGCGGCTCATCAGTGTCTGCGCTGTTTGCTTAAAGAAATTTCTTTAAGAAATATTCTAACTATAGAAATAAATATACTAGACATTCCTTATTGTGGAAATAAATGGATCCAATTTGAAGGATGGGAGAGTCCTCTAGGCATACACGGGTTAAGAACAGGAGAGTAAGGAGCAATGTGAAACGAACACTCAACAAGCGAAGGGAACCAATGAAATAACGATCAACCAAAATAGTTAACATCATCGCAGGACAATCCATGTGTATTTATTTACATATAATGTACGGATGTATGGTAAAATTATCAAGTGCGGTTTGCCTATGCCGGTAAAAGGTAATTTCTGTATAAAATGAATTATCATAATAATTGCACTGAAAGCACATAAAGCATTAAGCTATGTGTCTCATATAAATGCAAGCAAGATGTTGTGCTGATCAGTATGTGTGTCTTAAACATACAAGCAATATAACACAATGGATGTTGTGCTAATCAGTCTGTGTCTCATATAAAAACCAGCAATATAACACAATGGATGTTGTGCTAATCAGTATGTGTCTCATATAAATACCAGCATTATAACACAATGGATGTTGTGCTATCAGTATGTGTCTCATATAAATACCAGCAATATAAAACAATGGATGTTGTGCTATCAGTATGTGTCTCATATAAATACCAGCAATATAACACAATGGGTGATGTGCTAATCAGTATGTGTCTCATATAAATACCAGCAATATAACACAATGGATGATGTGCTAATCAGTATGTGTCTCATATAAATACCAGCAATATAACACAATGGGTGATGTGCTAATCAGTATGTGTCTCATATAAATACCAGCAATATAACACAATGGGTGATGTGCTAATCAGTATGTGTCTCATATAAATACCAGCAATATAACACAATGGGTGATGTGCTAATCAGTATGTGTCTCATATAAATACCAGCAATATAACACAATGGGTGATGTGCTAAACACAATGTGTCTCATATAAATACCAGCAATATAACACAATAGATGATGTGCTAATCAGTATGTGTCTCATATAAATACCAGCAATATAACACACTGGATGATGTGCTAAACAGAATGTGTCTCATATAAATACCAGCAATACAACACAATGGATGATGTGCTTATCAGTATGTGTCTCATATAAATACCAGCAATATAACACAATAGATGATGTGCTAATCAGTAGGTGTCTCATATAAATACCAGCAGTATAACACAATGGATGTTGTGCTAATCAGTATGTGTCTCATATAAATACCAGCAATATAACACAATGGATGTAGTGCTATCAGTATGTGTCTCATATAAATACCAGCAATATAACACAATGGATGATGTGCTAATCAGTATGTGTCTCATATAAATACCAGCAATATAACACAATAGATGATGTGCTAATCAGTAGGTGTCTCATATAAATACCAGCAGTATAACACAATGGATGTTGTGCTGATCAGTATGTGTCTCATATAAAAACAATCAATATAACACAATGGATGTTGTGCTAAACAGTATGTGTCTCATATAAATACCAGCAATATAACAGAATGGATGTTGTGCTATCAGTATGTGTCTCATATAAATACCAGCAATATAACACAATGGATGTTGTGCTATCAGTATGTGTCTCATATAAATACCAGCAATATAACACAATGGATGTTGTGCTAATCAGTACGTGTCTCATATAAATACCAACAATATAACACAATGGATGTTGTGCTTACCAGTATGTGTCTCATATAAATACCAGCAATATAACACAATGGATGATGTGCTAATCAGTATGTGTCTCATATAAATACCAGCAATATAACACAATGGATGATGTGCTAAACAGTATGTGTCTCATATAAATACCAGCAATACAACACAATGAGTGATGTGCTAATCAGTATGTGTCTCATATAAATACCAGCAATATAACAGAATGGATGTTGTGCTATCAGTATGTGTCTCATATAAATACCAGCAATATAACAAAATAGATGATGTGCTTATCAGTATGTGTCTCATATAAATACCAGCAATATAACACAATGGATGATGTGCTAATCAGTATGTGTCTCATATAAATACCAGCAATACAACACAATGAGTGATGTGCTTATCAGTATGTGTCTCATATAAATACCAGCAATGTAACACAATGGATGTTGTGCTAAACAGTATGTGTCTCATATAAATACCAGCAATATAACACAATGAATGATGTGCTAAACAGTATGTGTCTCATATAAATACCAACAATATAACACAATGAGTGATGTGCTTATCAGTATGTGTCTCATATAAATACCAGCAATATAACACAATGGATGATGTGCTTATCAGTATGTGTCTCATATAAATACCAACAATATAACACAATAGATGATGTGCTAATCAGTATGTGTCTCATATAAATACCAGCAATATAACACAATGAATGTTGTGCTAATCAGTATGTTACTCATATAAATACCAGCAATATAACACAATGGGTGATGTGCTAATCAGTATGTGTCTCGTATAAATACCAACAATATAACACAATGGATGATGTGCTAATCAGTATGTGTCTCATATAAATACCAACAATATAACACAATGGATGATGTGCTAATCAGTATGTGTCTCATATAAATACCAACAATATAACACAATCGATGATGTGCTAATCAGTATGTGTCTCATATAAATACCAGCAATATAACACAATGGATGATGTGCTAAACAGTATGTGTCTCATATAAATACCAGCAATATAACACAATGGATGATTTGCTAATCAGTAGGTGTCTCATATAAATACCAGCAATATAACACAATGGATGTTGTGCTAATCAGTATGTGTCTCATATAAATACCAGCAATACAACACAATGAGTGATGTGCTAAACAGAATGTGTCTCATATAAATACCAACAATATAACACAATAGATGATGTGCTTATCAGTATGTGTCTCATATAAATACCAGCAATACAACACAATGAGTGATGTGCTTATCAGTATGTGTCTCATATAAATACCAGCAATGTAACACAATGGATGTTGTGCTAAACAGTATGTGTCTCATATAAATACCAGCAATATAACACAATGAATGATGTGCTAAACAGTATGTGTCTCAAATAAATACCAACAATATAACACAATGAGTGATGTGCTTATCAGTATGTGTCTCATATAAATACCAGCAATATAACACAATGGATGATGTGCTAAACAGTATGTGTCTCATATAAATACCAACAATATAACACAATGGATGATGTGCTAATCAGTATGTGTCTCATATAAATACCAGCAATATAACCCAATGGATGTTGTGCTAATCAGTATGTTACTCATATAAATACCAGCAATATAACACAATAGATGGTGTGCTTATCAGTATGTATCTCATATGAATACCAGCAATATAACACAATGGATGATGTGCTAAACAGAATATGTCTCATATAAATACCAGCAATATAACACAATGGATGATGTGCTACAAGTATGTGTCTCATATAAATACCAGCAATATAACACAATGGATGTTGTGCTAATCAGTATGTGTCTCATATAAATACCAGCAATACAACACAATGGATGTTGTGCTAATCAGTCTGTGTCTCATATAAATACCAGCAATATAACACAATAGATGATGTGCTAATCAGTATGTGTCTCATATAAATACCAGCAATATAACACAATGGATGTCGTGCTAATCAGTATGTTACTCATATAAATACCAGCAATATAACACAATGGATGATGTGTTAATCAGTATGTGTCTCATATAAATACCAGCAATATAACACAATGGATGATGTGCTAAACAGTATGTGTCTCATATAAATACCAGCAATATAACACAATGGATGATGTGCTAAACAGTATGTGTCTCATATAAATACCAGCAATATAACACAATGGATGATGTGCTAAACAGTATGTGTCTCATATAAATACCAGCAATATAACACAATGGATGATGTGCTAACCAGAATGTGTCTCATATAAATACCAACAATATAACACAATGGATGATGTGCTAATCAGTATGTGTCTCATATAAATACCAACAATATAACACAATGGATGATGTGCTAATCAGTATGTGTCTCATATAAATACCAGCAATATAACACAATGGATGATGTGCTTATCAGTATGTGTCTCATATAAATACCAACAATATAACACAATGAGTGATGTGCTTATCAGTATGTGTCTCATATAAATACCAGCAATATAACACAATGGATGATGTGCTAATCAGTATGTGTCTCATATAAATACCAGCAATATAACACAATGGATGATGTGCTAATCAGTAGGTGTCTCATATAAATACCAGCCATATAAGACAATAGATGTTGTGCTACCAGTATGTGTCTCATATAAATACCAGCAATATAAGACAATAGATGTTGTGCTACCAGTATGTGTCTCATATAAATACCAGCAATATAACACAATAGATGATGTGCTTATCAGTATGTGTCTCATATAAATACCAGCAATATAACACAATGGATGATGTGCTAAACAGAATGTGTCTCATATAAATACCAGCAATATAACACAATAGATGGTGTGCTTATCAGTATGTGTCTCATATAAATACCAGCAATATAACACAATGGATGATGTGCTAAACAGAATGTGTCTCATATAAATACCAGCAATATAACACAATGGATGTTGTGCTAATCAGTATGTTGCTCATATATTTACCAGCAATATAACACAATAGATGGTGTGCTAATCAGTATGTGTCTCATATAAATACCAGCAGTATAACACAATGGATGTTGTGCTAATCAGTATGTGTCTCATATAAATACCAGCAATATAACACAATGGATGATGTGCTAAACAGTATGTGTCTCATATGAATACCAGCAATATAACACAATGGATGTTGTGCTAATCAGTATGTGTCTCATATAAATACCAGCAATATAACACAATGGATCATGTGCTTAACAGTATGTGTCTCATATAAATACCAACAATATAACACAATGGATGTTGTGCTACCAATATGTTTCTCATATAAATACCAGCAATATAACACAATGGATGTTGTGCTTCCAATATGTTTCTCATATAAATACCAACAATATAACACAATGAGTGAAGTGCTAATCAGTATGTGTCTCATATAAATACCAGCAATATAACACAATGAGTGAAGTGCTAATCAGTATGTGTCTCATATAAATACCAGCAATATAACATAATGAATGTTGTGCTACCAGTATGTGTCTCATATAAATACCAACAATATAACACAATGGATGATGTGCTTATCAGTATGTGTCTCATATAAATACCAGCAATATAACATAATGAATGTTGTGCTACCAGTATGTGTCTCATATACATACCAACAATATAACACAATGGATGATGTGCTTATCATTATGTTTCTCATATAAATACCAGCAATATAACACAATGGATAATGTGCTTATCATTATGTGTCTCATATAAATACCAGCAATATAACACAATGGATGTTGTGCTAATCAGTATGTGTCTCATATAAATACCAGCAATATAACACAATGGATGATGTGCTAAACAGTATGTGTCTCATATAAATACCAACAATATAACACAATGGATGTTGTGCTTATCAGTATGTGTCTCATATAAATACCAGCAATACAACACAATGGATGTTGTGCTACCAGTATGTGTCTCATATAAATACCAGCAATATAACACAATGGATGATTTGCTAATCAGTAGGTGTCTCATATAAATACCAGCAATATAACACAATGGATGATGTGCTAATCAGTATGGGTCTAATATAAATACCAACAATATAACACAATGGATGATGTGCTAATCAGTATGTGTCTCATATAAATACCAGCAATATAACACAATGGATGTTGTGCTAATCAGTATGTTACTCATATAAATACCAGCAATATAACACAATGGGTGATGTGCTAATCAGTATGTGTCTCATATAAATACCAACAATATAACACAATTGATGATGTGCTAATCAGTATGTTACTCATATAAATACCAGCAATATAACACAATGGGTGATGTGCTAACCAGTATGTGTCTCATATAAATACCAACAATATAACACAATGGATGTTGTGCTAATCAGTATGTGTCTCATATAAATACCAACAATATAACACAATTGATGATGTGCTAATCAGTATGTTACTCATATAAATACCAGCAATATAACACAATGGATGATGTGCTAATCAGTATGTGTCTCATATAAATACCAACAATATAACACAATGAGTGATGTGCTTATCAGTATGTTACTCATATAAATACCAACAATATAACACAATGGATGATGTGCTAATCAGTATGTGTCTCATATAAATACCAACAATATAACACAATGAGTGATGTGCTAATCAGTATGTTACTCATATAAATACCAGCAATATAACACAATGGATGATGTGCTAATCAGTATGTGTCTCATATAAATACCAACAATATAACACAATGAGTGATGTGCTAATCAGTATGTGTCTCATATAAATACCAACAATATAACACAATGAGTGATGTGCTAATCAGTATGTGTCTCATATAAATACCAACAATATAACACAATAGATGATGTGCTAACCAATATGTTTCTCATATAAATACCAGCAATATAACACAATGGATGATGTGCTAAACAGTATGTGTCTCATATAAATACCAACAATATAACACAATGAGTGATGTGCTAATCAGTATGTGTCTCATATAAATACCAGTAATATAACACAATGAGTGATGTGCTTATCAGTATGTTACTCATATAAATACCAACAATATAACACAATGGATGATGTGCTAATCAGTATGTGTCTCATATAAATACCAGCAATATAACACAATAGATGGTGTGTTAATCAGTATGTGTCTCATATAAATACCAGCAATATAACACAATGGATGTTGTGCAGCAGTATGTGTCTCATATAAATACCAACAATATAACACAATGGATGTTGTGCTTATAAGTTCAAGTCTTAAGTCGACATTTACTAGACCTCAAAATAATTGTATAAGTTTGATGATACTATATTAAGCTATTTCAATATGGAATGTTGGGCTTCCATTAAGATTTCTTTGTCAATTAGGGTTCTTAATATACAGCTGCCCATGTGTTTGTTAAATCCTATAAGGTCATCTGGAACACATCTGATTGATTCCTTGTATAATCTTTATTCAGTTTCCTGTTATAATCAAAATACACTATATGGTTATAGTAAGACAATTGTGCTAGCAATTCTATCAAGTAGGGGCGTTGAATAAAAGTTTATCTTCCACCGTATATATTACTCGATTTTATTGGCTAAGTCAGGAAACATGCTCATCGTATATACTTCCATATCTAGTCAGTAGCTTTTTATTTCATGTAAGTAACGTTAAATGACGTCACGGAAGTAAAAAGTCGATTGTATTAAATACTAAACAGCTACGAAGTAAGCTGTGTCATGAAAGTATCCGTTTTTTCATTCTTATAAGCATGCGTGTGTGTGGTGGTGGGGGTGGAGCGTACTTAAACCGGATCTTACTGGGACTACCGTATTTACTCTAAGTTTGTTGTTTTCGTTTCCGAAAATTAAGATAGGAAATATATTACACAACTTCGAGTATCCGAAATTTTAGAGACATACATTTCATGGTTGTATGTCAGTTATTAAAATGAAAAACAAAAAGAATAAATAAATGTGCAATAATTTTATTGTGTTTAACTCTCCTTTTCCTGCTTTAAATAAAGTACAACTTTACTTATTTGCAATCTCTTACCTAAAATGGTATATAAAACGTCATAAAATAACAACCATACTGCTTCCTGAATACGAGATCATTTCAAATGCTGCTGGGTGAATCCACTGTTTATTTTACTGGTATGCACGGTAATCTACCCAATAACGCAATTGTAATCGTCAATTGCCCTCAGGGCATTATATGCCAGGTTGTATTACGTTAAACTGGTTTTATAACATCATGATCGATGGGTCCCAGATAAGCGAAAACAGCTAAAATCTAGTAAACTAGCGCTTTAAAATATAGACAATCCCAGAATCGATAAATTGACCGCCGCCATATTGGCTATCACGTGACCCGCCATCTTGGTACTGAAGAATTAAACAGATAACAGCGTTCTACTTGTGACGTAGTACGCTGTTATCTGTCAAATTCTTCACAAAATGTTTAAGGCCGAATTTGCTGTATTGTTTTAAGAAATCCGTTCAGTTATGCCTTTTGCTTTAAACGCAATTATTTCTTTATTGAATTTTATTATTCGAAGATACTTATAAAGGTTATTTTCTCATATAAAGTCGGAAGTAAACTTTGTGATGTTTAGCGTTAATAATTCCGGATGTGTTAGCAATGCGAAAAAAGGCAATTTTTGTGCTCTACTTTTTCTGTTGATGGTTCCCGGCTTTGAAAGTAGGTCATACTATTTAAGCCAAAAATGGTCTCCTCCATAGCTGTCAAAACCGGTGTGCCTATTCTAAGGTAAATATGTTGAGTTACAACACATAGAATAAAATGACATGCATTTTTACAAAAGATCATGCATTTATCTTTCCAATGATGTATGATGATATAGTGACTATACGCTTGATCTTGGTACACGTTGATATCAAACTTCAACTATTCTATATGTAATATAGAAGGAAATTAATTACGCATACGTAGCCTCTATAGTGTCCGAAAAATTAGAGTCATTAATTATGGACGAAAATCCGTATGTCCGAAAATATAAGTCGCGAAAAATAATTATTTTGGTTAAAAAAGAAGGTGTCCGAGAACTTCGAATGTTAAAAAACTTAGAGTTATTACGGTAAGTATGGTTAGTTTAAACTTTCTTTCAAGATACAAAACAATATTTATGTCACCTTTGATGTAATGACTTTAAACAAAATTATTTTATTATATTTTGTATACTGTTTAACTGGAAAAATAATAAACAATGTTAACTATTGGCCTCTTTAGACGTTTTCAATGCATTCGCATCAATGAGGAATTCATTCACGAGTAATTTCGTGTGAAACATTCCACATGAGTAAGAGATGTTTTTTTTTCATTTTTATGTCCGGTTCCAAAATATTTTAAAAAGAAAGTCAGTTCCGGACAAGGTTGTAAAAGCACTATATTTCAGCAATAAATTAATGTTATACGATAGACCTTACCGGGAAAATAATCGTGATTTTTTATATTTTACTAAACACATGCGCAAATACTGTGTATTACATAAGAAGATGATATGTGTACATCCAATTTCTCGAACATCACGTAAGCAAACGACGGATTTGTTGAGTGTTTTACCTTTATAACTTAAACCCAGTAAACTTCTGTTCACGCCTCCCCCCCCCCCGCCCTGTGCATTTTTGGCACTGGGATTTGCTTTTACTATACATATACGAATTTAAAACGAACACATGTATCTCACCTTTATGGGACGCTTTGATATATTATTATCTAAATGAACGTTTTACACCTTTTGGAAAATACCAATTTTTCAATTTCATTTCACAGATTCTCCAAAAAATAAAAGAACACTGCCCATCAGATTGCTAATAAAGAAAAGTGTGAAATACATACCGTTATTTAACAGTCGGATTTCGCTGTGATTATTATTAGACAGATTATTATTATTCGATTATTATTATTATAGTTGTGTATTAAATATAAAAATAAATAATGTATTATGATTCTTTGTGCTCTTGATTTTTAAATGTTACTGCAGCGTATCATTTTCTGTCCATCTGAAGTTGCGGATTGTTTTATTATGGATAATTGAATTCTCATTTTTTCACTGAGGTATTGTGTCTGGTTTTGCATGACTTAAACTAAACGTACCTTAATTCCTGAAAAACACTGAAACATTCAAAGTTAAACTGCAAATTACTGTTGAAATCTGTTGATTATAAAAATCCTTATGAACGTGTTCTT